>NW_006159583.1:3281218-3305026 GCF_000334495.1 Tupaia belangeri chinensis
GGAATTCTGGGGATTTGACTATCACAGAGTCATTGATAAGACTCTTCCAAGAGCTTTGAGTGTAACTGGAAAAGGAAATCTCTACGTCTCATATAAAGGTGAGGATGCTTGGGTCATTGTACTGTTGTTCATTGGTTGACGGGATGTGTTGTAGTAGCACATTGTGCTGTGGAAACTTTGTCACCAGAAGTGAACTTAAACAGAAGGCATAGGAATGTTGCAAAGAGGGAAGATGTGGATCGATACTTTCTTTTTTTTTTTGGAGAGGTTTTATTTTATTTTATTTATTTATTTGCTATAGGGCACGTGCACTCCCCAAAAAGACAGAGAGAGACATAGAGACAGGAAGCGAGAAATCACCCCCCGGGGGGATGGCCATGCCGCAATCCCTTCTCCTCCTTTCTCCTCTCGGGATCTTGGGCACGCACACACATGCGCCCGGTGTGAGTTTAAGCCACCGGCTGTGGGACTCGAACCGTGGCCGACCACGTGGGAGTCCAGCGACATAGCCATTATGCTAACTGCTAGTCCCTGGATCGATACCTTCTTCCTGTAGCATCTTCATCTCTGCCCTGAGTATTAAGTATACCGTACCTGGGATAGACAAGTCCCCCTCCCACCACTCACCTGTTTTCCTGTGGAAACGAGTTGGTCAGGATTTATTTTATTGCACATGTGAAGAACCTACATCTAATTAGGTTAAACGAAATGATTTTTTTGGCTCATATGACTGGAAATTTATAAGGTAGATCTTGTTTCAATCATACCTAGGAACCCAGAAACTCACGAGATTTTGTCAGAGTTCTCTCTCTCTCCCCACTTCTCAGCTCCACTTGTCTCTGGCTCAGCTTTATTCTGAGGCCCTCTTTCCACCATTGGTAGTTCTAAGCCTACATTCCTGGGCTATGATCCATAGAAAGACAAGTCCTGTCTCTTCTAGATCCCGTGTATATAAATCTCTGCGAAGGGCTCTGACTAGCCCTACTTGAAGGTCACTGAATCAGTTTCTATGTCCAACAGGAAGTGCTACTATGATAGTCTTAGACTGGATTCTGTGCCCAACCCTGTGTGTATGTGGTTCTGGTGGTGAGATAAGGACAAGGAGGCTGATAGGGTGCCATCATGGACAGTTCTGTTGGGGGTCACATAGAGGTGTGGTTCATCCAAGCAAGAGATGCTGCCAATCAAAAATTATATGTTTGTTACTGAAAATAATTGCTCCCTCTTTCTTTGGGACAGCCTCCCGGACAATGATGTGGAGTTTGCACAAGGAGGCAACTCAGGTGCCCAAGGCCATGCACATTACAGAAGTGGGACCTTCCTCCCAACCAAGGTGAAACCCAGTGATGGAAAAATGCTCTCATGTCTAGACTTCATGGAAACGAGAGTGGTTTCCAGAATATTATTGAATGAAGGAGCCCACTATTTACCCATATCTGAGTATTTTTAGCAGATACCTCTGCATTTTTTTTTATTCGTTTGTTTGCCTAAGGATTTCATTTCTAAAAGCCTTAGACATTAGTGATTGGGCATTGTAGAGCCAGTGAAAGTTTGAAGAGAAGTGAAGCAATGAATACAGAACTATTGTTTATGCAAATTCATTGAATTGACTGGATACAGGCCAAGGGAATAGCAAGCAAAGAATAAGATTATCACTTAGGAGACATAAAATGATAAATTACAAGTCAGATTATTGGCAATATGGATATGTGAGCAGTGTTAGGAAGATTGGTGAAATTCACAGGATGAAGAAGCATCTGTGTTGACAAAAGTATGTAGAAAGAAATGGATCAGAAAGGACCAGGCTAGGAAGATAGGTTGGGCCAGTGGGTGAAATGGCTGAATGTGGCGGACAGGTTAACAGTGACTGGATAACATAAAAAGGAGACCTGGGACACCATAAATCCTAGGGCATATGTAGAACTGATATTTATTGAGAACTTTCCTAATATTGCAGATTCCATGTTGCATGCTTTCAGTTCATTCTATGAGGAGATTCAAACCTTTGTGGGAAAAAGGAGTTAAAGTATGAGTTTATTTTGGTGCAGAAAAATCTTGAAATTCATGCATGGTCTTTTCATAATACACTTTTTCCATGAGCTTTGTGAAGGTCTTCATTATTATTATCCAGGTCAGATAGATGGAACAGATTAGAGGGTTGTTAGGGCAAAGGTGCAAAGCATCTCTGCTTGAAGGCAAGCTGACAGGAGTGCCAAGGTGAGACTTTAGGAGAGAATACCATATGCAGATTCTAGGTTTGGGGTCTAGCAAGGAAAGGGGATGGAAACAGAATCAGAAAGCTGAACAGGTGAGCAGATCAATACAGCAACTAGGGCTGTTTGTTGATCTGAGAACAGGAACTCTACCATCTGTGTTGCCTTTAAATATTCTTCCTGCTACGAATCAATCCGAATATGGAATGGGCAGTCTCTGAGAGAGAAAGAGGACTCTATTTGTTATCAGGTACTATTAGGGCAAGAAGGACTGACATTTGTAGACCCTCTGCCATGTGCCTTAGATACATAAGCTCTCTAAATCTTCATTACAGTCACAAAAGGGTAAATATTATGTCCTTTTGAAGCTAGAAAATGGAGGCTAGGAGAGGTTAAATGACTTAGCTGAGCTCCTGGAGCCTGACTGGAGGGTGAAGGAGCTGGCACAGAATCTCAGATCTGTCTGAATCTAGACCTTATCCTGGATCTTCAGGGGAGCCACCCTGGTCCTAGCAGGGCAAGGGCAATTTCAAGTCTGAGTAATAGTAATAAGGAGGTCAGCAGGGCAGAGGGTTATGAAGGAAGACAGCAAGCTAACTTTCAGACATCGAGTGTGAGAAAAGAGCAGGCCATCGGAGGAGAGTTGTTGAGCAGGATGATATCTGGTTTTGGTGGAAAACTTAATAATCCGTTAGCTCCCTCACCCCGCTCAGTGCATGAGCTCTGTCATTATGCAGGATGGATAGATCAGCAAGTCAGATGTTTGGAGAGTTTAATTTTAGTTGCTGATTTCAGTTAAATAGAAGGACCTTTGCCAACTACCATGGCCTATTTTTACCTTTACGCATACAGGTACTTTGCTCTGAAATATGAAAAATAAGAAATGCATACATATGGGGAGGGAGAGAGAGAACTAGCAGGTGCTGACTTCAGTAGGTACGTAGAATACACTCTAGTTCTAAAAGTCTGTACTTCAAGATGCTCCAAATGAAACTATTAACTGATGTAATGTAAGTGATATTATGTCATTCTCCTACAAAAGAAAGGGCAAATTTATATCTGCTTAGACATATATTTATATACATACAATAGACTGTGTAGGAGTAGGCAGCTATTTCAAAAAGTTCATGGAAAATGTAATCAGAGTGCTATCTTTTATTTTGGTGCAGTTTATAAAAATTCATGCATAATTGCATAATGCACACTTCATGAACCTTTTTTTTTTCCCTAATCTGCTATGGAGTCCTTGTATTCACCAGGGAAAGGCAGAGAGAAAAAAAGTGAAAAAGCACCCCTTAGGGAGATGGACACATTTTTCAGGATTTTGGTCATGTGCCCAGTGTGCTTTTGAGCCACTGAGTCTGGAACCCCATGCAATGGGCATGTGGGATTCAGCTGCTTTACCCTCCATACCAGTGGTTGGTGCTTTATGAGTTTTTGAAGACACCAGTGTGTATGTGTGTATGTCCGATAGGAAAAAAGGAAATGAGCAGGCATATTAAAATTGATTATCTTTTGTGACCTCGTAGCTTATTCAGGGAGATAAAACAGCCATGCATACAATTTTAAAACAATACTGTCGTGTGATTTTAGAATTCAAAGTCTATTTCAGAGACTAATCAAGATCACGAAGTTAGCTAGAGTTATAAAATACTGGGTCATTAAAAAAGTCACGCATATTTTTCTCTGTTTTTCTATGCAAAATGTGTCGTGACTTTTCCGACCACTCCACTCAATACAAAATTTAACGGTAGCAGCTCAACATAATTTTTTAAGAAGTATTTTATTGATTTATTTGTCTATTTTTTAAATTTGATCAGAGAGAAACAGAGACAGATTGAGGGAGAGAGTGGGAAAGCAAGCTGCCAGGTCCAGGACTTGAACCTTGGTCTACCAAGTGGCAGTTCAGTGCCTTCAGCACCATGCCACCTCCCAGACCCCAAACATAAATATTATGGATACTAAAGGGAACAGAACCACCTAAAATGCAAAAGACCAATTAGGGAGAGCTTCCAGGAGAAGATGGGTTCTGGTGATTATGTATGGGTGAAGCAAAGGAAGGACATTGTATTGTAGGTAGAATATTTTCAGTGCTTCCAGCCAGAGAGCACCTGTAGCTGAACAAGCTGCAGTCACTTCTCATTACCCCAAGGGAAGATGTGCAGCATAGCGAAATGTGGGGTATCTCAATAAGAGAGTGTTAAAACTTCATTTTAGGATTTGGGCTTGTGTTCAGTGATTTGGAAAAGTTTAAAGAAACAGGGCTTTGCTGTGGATTGAAGCAGGGCTAATCCTATGACTTTGTCTCTTAATAAATGTTATCTGCAAGGAGGCAAAGACTTGAGGGCCTAATGTATAGTTGATAAAGAAGCACCAGTCACTCACACTAGCCATATTCAAGGGTTATTAAGTCATTTTGGGCTCAGACGATGTTTATACTTTTGTTCTCATTAGATTATGAGATCCTCGAGGATAGGGATTAAGTCTCATAATCTAATAAGAGAACTAGATACAAGAAAAATGACTGCAGTGCATTGAAATAAAGCTGGCAGAGAATGGAAAAGAATATTAGAGGCTCATGAAACAAAAGTAATTCTCAGAAGGAGCAGGCTCTTTTGCAAATGGTGAACTAGTCGCAGAGATACTGATGGGTTATTAGCTGCTGGGGTAATAAGAAAATACTTTTCTTTTGAGAATCAGTGTCTTTGGGCCAAAATACGGAATGAATCTGAAGGGTCTCTGTACAACTCTCTCTCTAAGATGACTTTGGCATAGGAGAGACACAGATTTTGGCTCCCACAATAAAGTGAGTGAGATCGGCTCAGTGAATGTGTGTGTACAAATATTCATAATGCATTAGAGTTACTTTGCATTTCTGAGGAGACATATTACTTCCAATCATAAGGACAGTGCATATTCCCAGTAAAAACTTGAGAAAATACATTGATTATAAAAAAAAATCAGGGAGAAAATTTGCCTGTATTCCTGACTCATAGGTGCCCTAATATGTTGGCATTTCTTCCTCATTTTTAATGATTTTTTTCCATAGTTAATGCCATACTTGTTGTGTTTGCTTAACCTTATGTCCTCAATATTTCTCGACTTCTAGGCAAACTTTATTAGTGTCTGTATAATATTAAATTACGTGGATCTATCTCAACTTATTAACTAGTCCCTTAAAATTGAACTTTTAGGCTGTTTCCAAGTATTTGGTATTATAGATGGCACTTGGATGAATAATTGTTAATATTTCATATCACTTTTTTGGACAAAATTTACAAATATTCTTTCTATTCCATATATATATGTATATATATATATATACATATATATACATATAGACACAAATATATATATATATGGAATACATATATATACATATAGACACAAATATATATATATATATATATTTGTGTCAGATGATTTCTTTAAGCAGGATCCATGGAAGGTAATTTCTTGGCCAAAAATCATGAATGTTTAAGACTCTTGATATTTAATGCCATGATGATTTTCAGAAAAAGGGAACTTGTGATTGGAACATGCATGAAGTACCCTTCACCATGCCCTCACCAGGTGTTTTTGTTATTTTACTTGTTTTAACTAAGAAAAGTTATCATTTCTTTTTCTAAGAGTTTTTTGCCTTAGGGCATGTACACTTACTGGAGAGAGAGAGAGAGACACAGACAGTGAGAGGGAAAATGAGAAATCACCGCCCACAGGGGATGGCCATGCTGTAATCCCTTCTCATCCGTTTTCCTCCTGGGGTCTTGGGCAAGCACGCACACACACACCTGGTGTGATTTTCAACCACCAGGTCTTGAGTCGTGGTTGGTCATGTGGGAGTCCAGTGACTTAACTGTTGTGCCATCTGCTGGCCCCCAAAAGTTATCATTTCAAAAGGAATAAGAGTTTATACTAACTGCTGCTCTTTGTTACCAAAAATTCTTCAAAAATGTAGATTAGTAACATGTTGTGATCCATCCATTAAAATAAATTATTTACAAGTGTTCTTGAACATGCACATAGGGGCCCTTTACAGTGAGAAAATTAGCTGTGAATGGTTTTCTGAAAAGCCTCATCCTATGGGGACTCTTTAAACTACAGCAGAGGACAAACCATGACTGAAAATAATTCAGGAGAAGCCTGCTTTAGAGCCAACCCTTGGACCAGACTGCCTCTATAGCCCCATGCAGTTACAGAATATCCTAACTGTATTTAGCCTGCGTTGTGTTCAGGGGTCCTGTGCTCTTGGGCTGCAGTCCAAGCAAGTGCCGGTTTCTATCTGTTCTGTTCATGTGACCCAGGACCAGGTTTTACTGGGAGGCAGGATATGAAAACATTTGAGGTTTTTCCCCAGGTTAAAAAAAAAAATGTGTGTGTATGTGTGTGTGTGTGTGTGTGTGTGTGTGTGTGTGCTTACATAAGGCAGGTACAATTGCAAGAAAGGAGAGAGACAGAGAGATACTGACAGAGGGAAAGTGAGAAATCACCCCCAGTTGAGATGGCCACACCACAATCCCTTTTCCTCTTGGGATTTTGAGCATGTGTGCACAAGTACTTGGCATGATTTTGAAACTGCCAGGTCTGAGACTCAAAGCATGGTCTGTCATGTGAGAGTCCAGTGCCTTAGCCGCCACACCACCTGTTGATCCTGAGAACCTCTTCTTTTTCAGTCACCGAGTTCCCAAAACAAATCAAAGATCCTTGAATTATGAATCTTCTCTTTTTCCAAGAATAGAACATTCCATAAGAAACGCTGCAAGGGGAACCAGCAGTTAGCATAATGGCTAAGTCGCTGGAGTCCCATGTAGTCGATCACAGTTCGAGTCCCGGACCCGGTGGCTTGAACTCACGCCGGGTGCGTGTGTGTGCGTGCCCAAGATCCCAAGAGGAGAATGGAGGAGAAGGGATTGTGGCGTGGCCATCCCTCCTGGGGGGGGTGATTTCTCGGCTTCTGTCTCTGTCTTTCTCTGTCTGTCTGGAGAGAGCATGCGCCCCATAGCAAAAACTTCTCAAAAAAAAGAAAAAGTTTCTTTCTTTCTTTCTTCCATGAATGAGACAGAAAGAGGGGAAAAAAAAGAAAAAAAGACAGAGAGACAGAACCCTCAACAGGGTCCTGATGCTGCGATCCACCTCCAGGTTCAGCCAGGCCACAGTGTGGGTACACTTGTGTACGTGGGTCAGCCTCATGGATTGTCTTGTTATACTGCCATGCCACTGTCTGGCCCCAGGAATTTGGATATTACTTAAATCTTTGTAGGGTTTTTGTTGCTATCCAAAAATATGTGCTTGATACTACAAAGAAATTATTAAATTTATCTTAGAAGCCAATTTGAGATGGTTTTAAATGCCAATTTCAGTTTTTCCACAACTATTTTTCTACAAAAATAATTCACAACTAAAATAAAAATGTTTTTTTCTAGAAGTTGAGGGAGAATAGGGTATCATGATAACTCTACCTTCTTTTATAGTTTTGAACAAAACTATTTTATTCATTGAATAAAAAATATTTTTATTCAACCCACAATCATTTAGAAAGGTTCTTTCAGTATCGCCATTAAATTAGACTTATGACCCATTTGATCCAATGTGAGACTTATCTCCTTACACAATGACATTGTAGAAAACTGAGTAGGAAAGCATGACTAATACATTTATTATTTGCTTACTGATAAGATATGTTAGAGTTCTCATAACATGCATAAATAGTAAATGAGCTTGGTAGGAAGTTCATAAATTAATAAGTGATTTAATAAATATTGTGTGCTGGCAGCTAGGGATTGGGTAGGCATCAAAGCAAAGTCTGTGGTAGAGTTTATATTGTAGATGGAAGAGACAAGCTATAAACACATAAATAAGTGAGGCAGTTTGAGGTGAGTGGAAAGTGCTGTAAGGAAACTCAAGGGATCTGATGTCATAGAGAATGCCTGGGCTTTTTTAGGTCAGATGGTCAAGGAAGACCTGAAGTATTTGAACTGAGGCCTGTGGGACAGTGAGCTAGCCTTGCAAATTTGGGGAGGAAACAGGGTAGATTTTCTACTCAGTGCACTGGGAAGCCATTAGAAGATTTGGAGCATGAAGTTTGAGATTGTTTATTAAAAATAGGAACTGTGGTTAAATTGATGATGGATATTTAGGATGAGAGCAAAACAACATTTAAAACTTTATTATTATTATTTTTTAATTTGCTATGGGACATATGTGCTCACCAGAGAGAGACAGAGACAGACAGAGGAAAAGTGAGAAAGCAAGTCACTAGATCAGGGACTTGAACTGTTGTTGGACATGTGGGAGTCCATTGCCTTAACCACCATGCCACCTGCTAGCCCACATAAAACATTTATGATAAAAACTCCCCGTGAATTTATGCTCAAGATGTGCAATATGGTTTAAGATACTCCTTATGCAGCATTCCTACCTTCGATAGTGTTTAAGATAGGTAAAAATATTTAAAATGAATAAGATATATGAAGAAACATATAAATATATAAATCAGTGTAAATAAGTATAATCTTATGTGAAACTTGTTTCTCAACTATATTTAGTATGGCAACTTGAACATTGAATGCATTTAGTACATGTTTGTTGAAATAATTACATAGGATATTTTATATTGTGAGAAAAATAAATGACCCCAGGGTATAAAATCACACTTAAGATACTGTGGTTTTCTGAAAAGACCAAATTTTTTAAATTCTTAAAAAAATTAGATAATATATTAACTGTACTCTGGATGATAATTTTAAATGGTATTCATAAGTTAAAAATTTAAAGATTGAAAGTAAAAATTTAATGCACAAGTATGATTTTCTTCCTCACATATCTTTTTTTTTTCTCTGTGTATGGGTAAAAATCTCTAGAAAGTTCAATTTTAGAGAAAGGCTTTATTAGCATCTCTTGGTCTTATCATACCTTACTTGACATGTGAAAATTCATGATTTATTTTGTGACTCTCCAAATCCTTGAACAAACCTCTACTCAGAACTTTTCTGTTGCATATGAAATGGAAAAAAGCATATAAGTAATGATACTTGTTAATGAATATTTACCCCAATATTTTCTGAGAGATCTATTTCAAAATGTACTTATTCAGTCATGAGACATTTATTGAGAATGTACTAAGTGCTGGCAATTTGGTACTGGGTGCATAACATGCTTCTCTCAAGGGACTCACTGGCTAGAGAACCATTAGGTGAGACTACAAGTCCTTAGTGTGAGTATAAGAGTTTTGAAGTAAGATGATTATGGGTCCATCCGGGTCTTAAGTTTGGGAAGTAGGAGGTGGTAGTCAGTGAAATTGTGAATTGATTCACAGATGCCTGTGAATTCACTTAAGTGATTTTAAAGGGCACATTATGAAAAGAAGACAGACAAAAAAGGCAGCATTTACCATCCATCTCCAGGTAACAAGGCCCCCTGTGTCTGACTCTCATTCCTGCCAATACCCTGGGGATTTCCTGTTCTCCTCTCTGACTGTGAGAGGCTCATCTGCTCATTTGGCAGGAGACTGGGCTGATTGGCAGGCCCCAGGGACTCATCCCCACCAGGACTCACCCCACCTGCCCCTATGGGCCCAGCCCTCCTTCTTCAGTCCTCTGCATACAATGCTACATCTTGGCTCCACTGCTTTGGGGTATTGTACCCTTAACTACCCTCCTCCAAGTCCTCACTGGCACCACCCTGCCCCGTCACAGACTCCTACAGGAAGACTCTCAAATCGCTGCCTGGCTGCCTTTTTAGTCTCCAGGAGAACATCACTCATTCATTCCTTTGTTTATTCATTCAGTGCATATTTTCTGAGTACTTATCATGTACTATTTTAGATGCTGCAAATGTAATAGAAAACAAAACAAAGTTCAAGTCTTTATAACCCTTGTGTTCCAGCTGGAGGAGACAGACAGTATACTTATAATTTGTTGTGACAAATAAGAAGAAAAATAGAGTGAGGCCCAGGGCAGGAGCAATTGGGATAGGGACAATGTAGCATAGTCAAACAAGGTCCCTTTGATAAGATCTGACATTTGAGCAAAGACCCAAACAAAGTAAGAGAAGAACTCTTTAGAATGTCTTGGGGAGGACTGTGCTAATCATAGGAGGCAACGTGTGAGTGGAAGTTGGCTTGGAGTGTTTGAGTAGCATAGAGGCCAGCATGCATAGAATGAAGAGAGTGTCCATAGAGAGGATCGAGACCACAGGGAACTTGGGACTTTACTTTGAGTAACATGGGAAGCATCTGCTACAGTCCTATCCTGTTGTGGGGGCTTTGCTGGGCCCCATCCTCAAATTCATTATCAGCCTAAGAAGGAAATATGCAGTGAGGGAAAGCCCAGGTGTCCACATTGCTCAGCTGTTGGGCCTGAACCCTAAGAGTAGACTCTTAGAAATTACGTGGCAAAGTGACACTAGTAAAACCCCGAAGTAAGAATAGCTCAGAGAATTCAAAAGTCACATGGGAGATGTTTTACTATGTTCAAAAATTTGAAAAAAAAAATTCATTGTAGATTGAAAACTGTGTATTAGAAGAATTAAAGTATGAGAACTGTGAAGAGAATTTTTCAGATGACAGTGAAAAATCTGAAGTCCAGAGAGGCAAGGTAGTTCACTTTTCTTTCTTTTTTTAAAGAGTTTTTTTTTTTTTTTTTTTTTTTTTGTGTTGGGGCAGAGAGAGACAGAGAGACAGAAAGCGAGAAATCACCTCTCAGTGGGGATGGCCATGTCGCAATCCCTTCTCCTCCATTCTCCTCTCGGGATCTTGGGCACGTATGCACATGTGTCCTGTGTGAGTTTTAAGCCACTGGGTACAGGACATGAACCGCGGTCGACTACGTGGGAGTCCAGTGACATAACCATTACGCTAACTGCTGGTCCTGGCAGTTCACTTTTCTACAGTGCATTTACTAAATTAGGTGTATGAACAGGATTAGAATCCAGGCCTTTCTCTAACCTAACAAGGCCCTTGAGTAATGTGGATGACTTATATGTGCTAAGAAAAAGAAAAGAAAACCTGTGAAATAATGGACTCTATTAGCCTTTTGTTGAGAAGTTTGGAGCATGCCCAGAAAGCCTCCTCAGAATCAGCATTCATTTGGTCACCAGATATTCATGGAGACCTACTGTATCCCAGGCACTGACTGAGTGTGATATTTGAGAGGCTGTGAGAAGAGTGGGCAGGGAGTGACTCTAAGTGTAATTTGTACTATGAGTATGGTTAGAGAAGGCTTCCCCAGGAAATACCATCTAAAATGGGATAAGAGACCAGGATCTAGTCTGGAAGAGATAAATGCTCAAGGAAAATCCCCCATAGGAAGGTGAGGGAAGGAAGAAATTTAACACTTTCTAGGAGCAGAAGGAAAGTCTTACTACTAAATCATAATGAGCAGGGGAGGAAGTAAAGGAGGCAAGGGTATAGCCTGGGCAGTGACCCATCAGTAATGTTGGAGAGAAGTGAACAGAGTAGATAGGCATTTAAGGCAACACTGGCAGGCGTTGATAACCAACACTTTGTGGGAAGTTGAGGTCCAGGAGACTTCAAGATTTTGATGCAAGTATTGTAGATGATAGCATTTGTGTAGAAGAGGAAGACTTTTCCTGAGTTCAGCTCATGAGCTGAATGCATTAAATGTGACATGCCTTAGGACCAGCAGATGGCATAATGGTTACGTTGCTGTACTCCCACATGGCCAACCTCAGTTTGAGTCCAAGACCCTGTTACTTGAAACTCATGCTGGGCGTGTAAGCATGTGTGGCCAAGATCCTGGGAGGAGAATGAAAGAGAAGGGATTGCAGTGTGGCCATCCCCCCAGGCAGTAATCTCTGTCTTTCAGTTGCTCTGTCTCTCCATTGAACATACACACCCTATAGCAAAAACCTCTCTCTTTTAAAAAAAATGTGAGATGCCTCTGAGACACCCTAGAGGAAAGACCAAGTACATTTTTGTACAGATGAGTTTGGAGCTGAGAAAAAATTTGAAAAGGCAACATAAATTTGAGTCATTAATATGTAGTTGGTAATAAATCCACGGAGAGAATAGAGACTAAAGAAAGAATTTAGGAGTGTACTTTTGGGACTTCCACATCTCAAGGAGTTAGAGAAGCTAACTAAGAAGTAGCAGTCTGTTTTTATATTAACACATGAATACCACACTGGGTAATTTATAAAGAACAGAGGTTTATTTAACTTATGCTTGTGGAGGCCCAAGATCAAGGGGTTGCATCTAGTGAGGATCTTCTTGTTGGTGGGAACTTTTTAGAGTCCTGAAGCAGCACAGGGCGTTACGTGGTGAGATGGCAAAAGTAGAGCAGCTGGGCCTGCATTCACGTCTGCTTTTCTTATAGAGCTCCCGGGAGTTAATCGCGGGGCCTTCCCCTAATGACTTCATCCAGTCCCAATCACCTCCCAAAGGCCCATCTTTCAACACCATAACTGAATTGTCTTCACCCTCTCCTATCAGCAAATTTTGACATATGAACTTTTAGGGAATACATTCAAACCATAGCACAGCCCTACAGGTAATTAAAAAGCCAGATTGTAGTGTTATTTATGAAAGGAACATGCTATTAGCAATATAGCTTTTTTTGGTATGTGGTTCATACTGTGTCCTTTCTGAAGATTTAGGTTCAGATTTTTTCTTCAATTTAATCTACCAGCAACCTTGATGTAGTATAGCCTTCAACCTTTGGGGTGAAATGTGATTAGAATTATTGAAAATCATTTTTTAAAAAATATCAGAGGATGTGTGTATGTACGTATGTGTATTAGAAAGAGTGAGTGAGAGCAAGCAATTCCCCCCCCCGCCCCCAGTGTGGCCTGGTCATGCTACAGCCCTTTTTCCTCCAATTCTCTATCCTGTTGGGATCCTGGACACATGTGCATGCACATACCTGAAGTGTATTTTCAAGCCACCGTGGCTGGGACTTGAACCATGGTTGGTCTTGTGGAATCCAGCTTCCTCTATGCAGCTCTTACCTGCTATGCTATAGGGCTAGCTCTGAAAAATCCTTTTTGAATTTTACATCATAGTAGTTGAGAGTGTTAGAACATAATATACACATAAGTCATGTAATACAATAAAATGGTCGAATAGCATATCTGAGGTCTCAATATCTATATTGTGCTAAATACTCATCTCTTCCTACTATTAACTCCACTACTGTCTTTCAATTTACTCTTCATACTTTTTAAAGCAGTGGCAGGTTTATTACCAGGTCATATATTATTTTTGTGATCAATATTTTTTAAACCACAAATAGAAGTTAAAGCTATTAAACCTAGAATAAAGTAGTCTTTTCCAGGACGCTGTATGGAAAGCATATGATTCAAAAGAGAAGTGCTTGAACACATAGAAGACCAAGGAGGGTTATCCTGGATTTTACTGTGGACACATTTTAGGTCATTAAAATTGAAGAAAAAATAAACCTGTAATGGAGGTTGTGTTTGGCCTCTCCTTTTGGGAGCTTAGCTGGCCCGTTCTTAATGTAATGATTCCTACCCCTGCAGAGGGGATCATCACATCCTTGCTATTTTTCTACTGGGAAAGACAAACTGGACAGTAACTAATAGTACATAAAACTAATGTGCAGAAATGTAAAGTCAGCTTTGTGCGAGCATTGTCAAATCGGAGGTGATTACTTACATTTACTTCACATTTTCCTAATCTTCCTATGTAGTCTTTTCATTTAGCTTTCATCATATTCAAAAATACGATTCAGAAATAGCCTAACTTAGAAGTCCAACACGCTATCCATTGCACCATGGAGAAATAGCCTAATTTATAAAGTGAAGATACAAAAACATTTAATAGTGCTTACTATGTCTATAATACTCTCTTAAGTTACAATTTAAAAGTGTGAAAGAACTGTCCTGGACTTTAAGTCCTTTGGGAGTTAGAAGCGTGCTGCCCATGGTCTCCTGTTTAATAAGAAATCTCCAGTCAACCTTTTTCCACCTTTCTCTGCCTATAAAAAGGCTTAGAGGGGACACTTATCAGTGGTCTTACTTGTCTTGGCATGTGTCCACAGATAGAAGCTATTCCAGATATTGCTCACTGCTGGATGATACCCCCTCTTACCTGCCTCCAACCGCAAAAAAAAATATTTTTTTTCCCAAATCTTTGTCTTTGGATGAACCACTTTAAAAAATGTCCAGGAAGAGGGGAGTAGAGCTGTTTTCCTATTTAGAGAGGAGTTTTACAAGTCTTGCCCTTGGACTGATACGTCTGTTATAGAAATTGAATGAAGAACAGCTCTCAGCCTAGGTCTACTGAGATGGAGACCCACTGACCTTTCCCCAGGTGCAGTGCTCTGAGAATGTGTCATCTTTCTGCAGTAACTGCAGAATATTGAGGGACAGTCCCTAAGCTGTCTGCTATTATTCCTGGACAGGGCAGTTGAAGTGTGTATGTGTATGTGTGTATATGTATGTGTGTGTTGAGATAAACAAATAAAAAAGTTTGTGAGAAGAGAATGTCATTTGAAAACTTAGTTACAGGAACCAGCAATGTTCATTTGGTTTTTATCCTCTAGTCCAATTTATCTAGTAGGATTTGAGACATTGTTCCATGAAAGTTAACCTTTGAAAGGCTGTTTAGCCAATCTGCCTGGAGCTTCTCTGAGTGGGATCCCATTTCTGATCATCTATCACTTCCTCTTCCATTATCTCCAGAACCCACTGCCATGTGACTGCCTTGTTGAAGTGGTTCTCTTTCAAAGATATTTATAAAAATGTATGGCCCAGGGGCGAGCAGGTGGCATGGTGGTTGAGGTACTGGACTTCCCACATGGCCAACCACAGTCTGAGTCCTGGACCTGGCGGCTTGCTTTCTCACTGTCTCTCTCTTTCTCTTTTTCTCTGGTGAACTCTTGTGAAAAGCAAATAATAAATAAAATAAATTATATATACACACACACACACACACACACACACACACACATATATATATATGTGTATATATATATGTATGTATATATATTTAAAGTATGGCCCAGTTGTGGCAATGTGGATGAAAGGCCTGGGTTCAATTCCCTGTCCACCTTCAAAGCTGGGTGTAGTGGCAAATGTCTATGGTTTTAGCTACTGAAAGACTGAGCCAGGAAGATAATGACATAGTGAGACCCTGTCTTAAAAAAATGTGTGTGTGTATATGCATTTACATGTACACACACACACACACACACACACACACACACACAGAGTACTTATATAACTGAGATTTGTTTGAGGAGTCTCTGTGCCAAGGATAATTTGAAAGTCATTGGAAATTTTGTGCATTGACATCTAAGAGCTACAAGACCTTGGGCAAATTACTTCACCTCGCTGAGCCCCAGTTTAACGTGGAGTTGCACAACCTGAGCTCCTTAGAGGGTTGCTGAGGGGTTATAAGGGGCCCTGTCAGTAAAGGACCTGACACAGCATGTGGCACAGAGGACACTGCCCAGTGCTGGTTGTGTCCCTTTTCTGGTTCCTACTGCTTCTCTCCATTCATTCCCACTTGAATGTGCTTGCTCCACACACGTGCTGTATGTGAGACAGCACTTAGCTCTGATGGGAACTCCTGGAAACGCACTTTTCATTCTTCCAGATCTACCTTGAGTTCAAGCACCTCTTCGGTGGTGTCTTTGTCCGCTTCTCCTGGAAGAGTTGGCCGCACCCTCTGTCACTTTTGAGGTTCTTTGTCTGGTCAGTGTTAAGTCTGTGTGCCTTGGTAACGACACATCTACCTTCTGCCCCTGTCCTAGACCAAGGGGTACACGCAGTGAGAATTACGTGTATGTTCATTGTCCTTATGTCTTACTCAGGAGAACAAAAAGGGTTGAGTGGATAGTGGAAAGGGAATAATTTTGTTTTTCCTTTTAGTGAAGTTGCCTAGCAATGTTATTTAAAAAATGGAGCCTGCCTCAGTTCCACAATGTAAAATCAAGTGCTTGCTTTTTGGAGTCCAGTGGGTGGATTTAGAAGAAAGACTGCAACCCCCGCAAAAGTATCCGTCTTCCCCTCTTACAAGAATTTCTACCTCCTTCTCTGATTAAAGGCCCAGTAGCTGCACTTAGCAGGAAGGTCTCTGCGGCTGTTCAGTCATTGTCTGTGGCCAGGCTCTTCAAGGCACCTGCTCTGGTCTCATTGTACCTGGAAGCCAGGAAGCAAACCCTAGCATCTGGGGAATTGTAGGATTGCCTATAGGCCAGGGAGTGTGGTATTGTGTTCCTGAGTCCTCCTTATGTTCCCATATCTTTGCTCAAGGGTTATTGGACTTGTTAAGTTACATTGAATTAGAACAGCAGCTCCAAGGGATTCATCAGGTGCCTGCAGCATCAGGCAGGTCAGTGTCACCTCAACCCAGGAATGCATTGTGTCAAGCCAAGGGCATTAATAGTCCAGAGGAGGAGTCGGTGGTGGGATTCTGGAGACAAGGAAGCACTGTGAGACAGCAAGTCTGGGCATCCCCATGCTTCTCACCACAGTCAGGTAGGGAGTATTCAATGGTGGTAGAGAATCCAGCTCTTCCTTAGCCTTACTCATTCTGATGTTTTGAAACATCTCTAAGATCACCTTGATAAAATTAAAGGTTTAACACTTGAATGCCTGGCCGTGGCAAGTAACTTGGTTCCCTTAACCATCGTAACTCAGCCCAGTCAGTTAGCCAGATACTGCTTTCTGGGTCTCTCCAAAAATACAGTCAATAAATTATGAGCTGTCATGCTTCAAATCCAACAAGTATTTCCAGTCTTGTATTTTTTTAGTGTTTTAGTACATCACATTTGGTTGTCATAGAGATAAAAATGAAAGGAAAATGATAAAAAAGAAGTGATAAATACTGTCTTCATTACAAGTACAAAGGATTCCCCCCCCCCTTTTTGTATTTTTGGAATAATTCTTAACAAATATTAAACTTTTAAGGCCTGAGGACCAAAAAAGTCTATAGAAATAATTTATTCAAATAATATGAGTAAAGGAATAACTTCTTAACTACTTTCTCAACATCATAAGTTGTTTTTAATCAGTATTTCATGCTAAATAAATTTACCCTTTATGAAAGCTTTTTGTGGGGTAGCTTATTCTAAGCATTTGTCAGGTTACTGAAATATTTGTCAGCATTCCTCTCTCTAAAGGTTGCATAACATTTTGTTACCTGGGTACTCAGTAAATTTTTTTTTTTAAGAAGTTTTTGCCATGAGGCAAATGTGCTCACCAGAGAGAGACAGACAGACAGACAGAGACAGTGAGAGGGAAAGTGAGAAATCACCCCCCAGGGAGGATGGCCACACCACAACCCCTTCTCCTTCATTCTTCTTCTGGGATCTTGGGCACGCACGCACACATGCCTGGCATGATTTACAAGTCACCAGGTCTAGGACTTGAACTGCAGTTGACCATGTGGGAGTCCAGTAATGTAACCACTATACCATCTGTTGGCCCTGGGGATAGTTTTTTAAGTAATAGAAAAGAAAATACTAGATTTGGATGGTGGTGCAGCCGTAAAACACAATGTGCTGTGAGGCAGACCCGCACGAGAAGGTTGCTGGTTACATCTAGAGACCTCCCCGAGGAACTGAACACGCGTGGACCCGTGAGCTAGGCTGATTGAAGCTAGACTGTGGTTTTAAGACCTTTTGGAGGTGCTGTCTCGCTGTCTCTGTCTCTCAGTCTCTTTCTTTCACTTGAAGAAGTAGTAAATAAGTTTTGAAAATGTGTTTTTAAAAGGAAGTATTAATTCTTGTGACATTTAGAATTTACCTTTGTAATTTTCTTGTCTCGGAATAGCTTTTTCCCAGATGTGTTATTAGATATTTTGGTGTTTCCTATCAAGCTTAACCTTTGAAACGATGATCAAATCACTCTGCAGTAACTTGTCAATGTGTGGATAACACTCCTATAAATTTTTCTGATGAAATTCTTTTCTTTTTTTAAGAAGCTTGAGAATGTTAGAGATTGGCTTTGGTTTTCTTCCAATAGTTTAACAAAAATTATACTTGGAATACGTTTGTTTATTATCTTTTTGCAAAATGATCGATCTTTGTCACAGCACCTCATCCAGTGGTAGAGAAAAACACATAAAGACAACTAAGTCATTTTTTTCTTTTTCTTTTTTTAAAGAGATTTTTACTATAGGGTACATGCACTCACCAGAGAGACAGAGAGAGACACAGAGGCAGAAAAATGATAAATCACCTCCCAGGAAGAATGGCCATGCTAGAATCCCTTCTCCTCCATTCTCCTCTTGGGATTTTGGGCACACAAGCACACACACCCAGTATGTTTCAAATTGCTGGGTCCAAGACTTGAACTGTGGTCAACTATGTAGGAGTCCAGCGACATAACCATTATGCCATCTGCTGGTTCTCGATTCAGTCATTTTTAATACTGTCTTTTGCATTTAAATGTGGAAGATCATAGGAAAAAAAGCCACCTTTATCCGGAAAGGATTTACTGTGTTAACATTGTGTTCCATGCATGTGTGTTTGGGACATTATCAGTTGTGGAGATCACGTAATAAAAATTCTTAATTTCTTAGCACACACAGCCACCACTAAAGAACTGAAGGGAGCCAGGGCTCCTCACTGGGACGCGTGGCCCACGAGGTAAGTGACAGCTGGGCATGACCTCAGGGCCTTGGGGGACTGAAAGCGACCTACTGGTGACTTTTTAATAATCATTTTTATGTTTATTCTTCCAGTGATCTAGCAGAGTTTGTTGAAACTCTAAACAGAGCTATTGTCAGGAATTTGTCAGGCTGTTTCTTTTGTTAACTTGGTTAAATAAAGCAGATGCCTTATTTTGCCGATAGAATTCCTTGGCAATAAGTGTTTTTAAGTTGACAGAGATGGGTCACCTGTCCTTGTAAAACTTACTGTAAAAATAAGTTTAGAGTTGAAGTATGCTATTTCAGAAGAATAGCTGCCCATTCCTCCAGTTTTCTCCCCTCCACCCAGATCCTTAGAAGAAAAGACCTTAATTAGAAGCTCATTGTTTAAAAATAGAAAAAAATGAACAATTTTATCTACTCTTTTGTAATTTTACTTTTTGAAAAAATTTGCTATAGAGCATGTGGGCAGGCTGGAGAGAGCCAGAGAGAGAACATTAGAAAAACAAGCTCCAGGGGTGTGGCCACTCTGCAGTCCTTTCTCATCTATTCTCCTCATGGGACTTTGGGCATACATGCATAGGCATCTGGCATGATTTTTCAGGCCTCCAGGTTCAGGACTTGAACCACAGTCAGCCATAGAGAGTCCCGTGCCTTAAATACTACTCCACTTGCTGACCCCAACCAATGTGTTTTTCAAACTGCCAGGTCTGGGACTCGAATTACACAGTTGGCCATGTGTGATCTAGCTGCCTTAACCACTAGGCCACCTGGCTGGCCCTTTTCTGTCATTTTAAAGTTACACCGTGTTCTTGAAATAAAATTGCACTGTGTTCTTTATAACTTTGAAATCTGTGATCTTTCATGCCACTTTTCTTTTCTCAAACGTTCTCTAAGAGTTTGAGCCTCAACCAACTCATAATGCCATGTAATTTCACATTGTTATAAATAAGCTACAGGAAGAGTTTTCAGGTTGAATTTTTCAGGGTTACCTTTTGCTCTTTGGTCATTCTTTGGAATAAAAAATGGACAGATGAGAAAATTGTGCTTCATTTGAGAAAGAAAATCCCATTTTTTTTGAAATCATATTTATATTCTGAAGAAAATTGTCTGTATGGGGGCTCTTCAGCTTGAATGATCTAGAATTTCTTTCTATATTTTACTTGTGTGTGTGTGTGTGCGTGTGTGTGTTTGTGTATGTAAGTATGGATCTGGGTTTATAAAACAACTAACATTCAGTATTGGAGAAACAACTGTAGTGTTGGAAGAGCTTGTTGGTTCTCAATCTCTGAGCTAATCCCAGGCCCATCAGTGTAAGGTAAATGATCACTCATGGGATGAAACCAGGAACCTGGACAGGGACTGAGACTGAGAGGAAGGATAATGGGTACCTGGGAGGAACTTCATGTGGCAGGACTTGAGTGTTTTAAAATCTTGGGTTGGTCTCGTTGCTTAGTGGTTCAAGGAGCTGGATCCCACACAGCTGACTGTTTGGTTTGAATCTTGGCCCTGGCAGGTGGAAAAGCATGCCAGGCAGTGTGTCTGCATGCCCCAAACCCCAACGGGATGAAAAAATGGAGACGAGATTGCAGAGTGACCATGCCTTACGGGGGTGCTTTCTCCCTGTCCCTGTCTCTCTCTGTTCCTAACTAATGCACATGCTCTCTGGTATTTACAAAATAGTCTTCTCTGTTGAGAGGAAAAGCTACTGAGTGCAATCAGGTCAGGGCTGAAACCTACCATGGACCAAGATTCCACCTGTGAGAGTGAGATATGATTGCCTTAATGTACACCTTTTACAAGCTATTTAAAAGAAAAACAAAAACAAAAACAAAACAAAATGAAACAAAAAAACTTTTTTGCCATAGGGCACGTGGGCTTGCTGGAGAGAGACAGTGAGAGGAAAAATGAGAAATCACCCCTTCCCAGGGGAGTGGCCATGAAGCAATCTCTTCTCCATTCTCCTCTTAGGATTTTGAGCACACATGCATGCAAACTTATGTGCCTGGTGTGATTTTTAGGCCAGCAGGTCTGCGACTCGAACTGCAACTGGTCTTGTGGGAGTCTGGAGTCTTACCCACTACACCACTTGTTGGCCCCTACAAGTTGTACTCTAGAATCACTGAGAGAAACTGTCTCATTGTCTGTCATAAAGACTGGCACCCAGCAATCAATGCTCTTTTCAGAGTAGTAGAGAGGATCTAAGGCAGTGATTGGGGGACCTTCTAACCTCCTCATCTTCCATGTTTGTATTGTTCCCCACATGGGTGTAAAATTTGCCCAATTTTTACTCCTTCCAAACATCAACCTCCTGTGTGAAAAGGAAATCATGGGTCTTTAAACCTAAGTGACTAGCTCTCAGACTTTTTTCACCCCAATACAAAAAAGAAATTAGTAAGAAGGTCATTTCAACAGATAGGAACTTGAAACACTTTCAAGTAAAACAAATTTGCCTTGCATTAAGATATTATTTTAGAACTGTGCTTAAAAGCAATTTTCCTTTTCCTTTCCTGGCAGTAAACTTAGACCCTTGTGTATACCCTTGTGTAGGTCCCCCTGCAGGACTCCTAAGCACTTCTTTACAGAGAACCTAATTCTGAATCTGAAGCCTTCAAGCTGTGGTGCAGCTTATTCATCAATAAAGAGTGGGTAGAAAAGGGCTCGTCCTTAAATTATCCATTCTAACAGGACTTGACCTTTAAGATGCTTTCCAACTCAAGCATTTTGTGACAGTATACCTTTTTAATACAAAGGTGATAGTGCAAGAAACTGAAATGCTTAAAAAGAATGAGTGATTACCTGCCTGTAATTGTCCCTGTGCCCTCCTGTGTTTAGAGTAAAGATAATAAAACAACATTAATGGCCTTGCAGAAATTCCCAAAATTCCTTTGTAGCAGGTTGGATGATCTTATTTGAACAAAAGTCCTTTTTTTATTTAATTTTTCGGTTTTTTTTTCCTCTTGTGAGGCATACACATACACATACACACACACCAACAGTTTCTCCATCCTGCGATCCACCCCCAACTTCAACCAGCCTGAATCATGGATTCACACACACTTGCTTGTATGTGCATATGTATGTGCAGGCACCACACACATATATGCATATACAGAGATGCCATATGTGGGTGTACAGAGATCCCATGGGACAGTGAACCTAGGATCCTCCCGGATGGCCTCAACATCCCTGAATACTGTGTTACCATGGGTGGTTTGAATAGGGTTCTTTTGTTTTTTTGGAGAGGTTTTCGCTATAGGGCGCGTGCGCTCGCCAGACAGACAGAGAGAGACATAGAGACAGAGAGCAAGAAATCATCCCCCGGGGGGATGGTCACGCCGCAATCCCTTCTCCTCCATTCTCCTCTCGGGATCTTGGGCACACATGCACACGCGCCCGGCGTGAGATTTAAGCCACCGGGTCCAGGACGCGAACCACGGTCGACTACGTGGGAGTCCAACGACATAGCCATTACGCTAACTGCTGGTTCCCTGAATAGGGTTCTTAAAAAGGTAGATAACTTCGTATCTTTCTTGTTTCAGTGTGATTACTGGACTTGGCCATGTGGCTTCTCAAGTTTCTTTGCCATTGTTTGAGTCAACTGAACTCTGGTCTGTAGATGGAATTCTGGACCGAAATCATGACATAGTTTCCATACCCTTAAGTATGTTTCCTGGAAACGGTCATGCATGAGGCTCTTTGGCAGTTATACTTGGGAATATTTAGGTTTAAACTTTCTCATTAGAGTGGTTTACAGCGCTCCTCATTTTTTTATTTTCTTCTGGGAAGCTTTTTAAGTCCTATTAGTCTTCGTGAAGGTAGGAATAAAACATATGAGGCTTTGTATTCCTATGTCTTAGAGACCTGTAAATTTACAGTTAGTTTCTGAGCCTCGAAATAGTTTTCCTTTCACAGGTGGAAGTTTTATAATGAGTGGCATGGGAGTTGAAGGGAGAATGACCAGTACCACTCAGGAAAGGGGAGAACAATGTTTCAAAATTCAATACCTTTATTATATATTGTATTAGTAGAAACCTTGGAGAGTACCATGTCTCTTTAACTAATGCAGAAAAAAAGAAGAAATTGTAAGAGTTAAAGTTGTAGGCAAGCAATAAGGCTTAATTAAGAAGTCAGAAAATATAAAAGTAACTAGGATTATTCTGGAGAAGAGAAAGCTTGTGTTACTGGCTTTCAAATGTAGAAATAGATAGCTTCTTCTCTAGGTAAAGCCAGTTAAAAAGGCAATGTGCTTAAAGTACACTAGATTATTACCTATGAAGGTATTTCCTAAATTGATAACCCACAGAATAAATTGCTGGGAGAGGTGTTCTATCTGTCCTTGCTTAGGGAGCAGATGACCTATCTATCCTCAGGCTGAGCCAATTCTTTGTTTAGGTAGGTTCTGTTTTTGTTGATGTTACAGGTGCATTCTTATATATGTTTCACTCTCATAATACTTTATAACCTAAATTCATATTTTATTTTTTCTTTTTTTTTTTTTGGAGAGGTTTTTGCTATAGGGCACATGTGCTCGCCAGAAAGACAGAGAGAAACAGAGTGACAGAAAGTGAGAAATCACCTCCCAGGGGTGATGGCCACACTGCAATCCCTTCTCCTCCATTCTCCTCTTGGGATTTTGGGCATGTATGTACACGTCCCCAGCGTGAGTTTAAGCCACTGTGTCTGGGACTTGAACCATGGTTGACTACATGAGAGTCCAGTGACATAGCCATTATGCCACCTGCTGGTCCCTACATATTATATTTTTTCTATTTCTGATGAGGAAATTGATTCATTGAATGAGTAATATAATTAAATAATTATGCTTTCTCAATTTTGTCACCAGAAAGAATGACTATTAACTTTTATATTTGTAAATATGTATTTGATGTTTTGTTTTGTGTTGTTTTGTTTTTGAGAGGTTTTTGCTATAGGGTACGTGCACTCACCAGAAATACAGAGAGAGACAGAGAGACAGAAGGCAAAAAATCACCCCTTGGGGGGGGTGGCCACTCACAA
>NW_006159583.1:3305036-3318491 GCF_000334495.1 Tupaia belangeri chinensis
CCCAATCCCTTCTCCTCCATTCTCCTCTAGGGATCTTGGGCACACACACACACACACACACACACACACACACACACGTGCCTGGCGTGAGTTTAAGCCACTGGGTGCAGACTTCAATTGCGGTCGATTAATGGGAATCCGGCAACATAGCCATCACGCCAACTGCTGGTCCTTGTATTTGATTTTTAAAAATAATTTTACTACTTAAAAAAATATATGCCTCACTCAACTGTAAACGCTAAAATAACCAAGATTAAAAAAAGAGAGCATTTGACTATCCTTACAGAAAGGTAAATTTCCTCTAGTTTATGCGAATTTCATCAGCCAATACAGATATGTGCGCTGTAAAATCAGCTAACTCATAACATCACTAAACAGCAAGAATTTTAACATCAAATATTACATGTGAGGAGAAGCCTAACTTACAAAAAGTCATTATTTTTCAAATGACGTTTGATTGTAAGATAAGATATAAAATAAACATATGAACATATTACTGTGCTCTATCTTTATTATCCTTAGAGAAGTTCATTGTATTTTCATTATTTCTCAACAAATGAGAATCATAGAATACCATTTTAGATTAGAACTAGCAATTGTTGAATTTTGATAGACTAGAAGATCTTGTAATACACTGCCCTGACCTTACAGATGAGGAAAAGATGTACATGGCTACCCAGTCACATTGTTGGATATTGGTGGGAGCAGAACCAGATGGCCTTCTCTTAAGTTTCAGCCCAGGGCATATTCTACTGTGCTGCACTTGTCAGAATGCCATGCGGAGATTTTGAGAAGGGGCGTGAGGCACTTGCTGGGAGTAATGATGAGGGAGTAGACACTTCACTCTGCTTGTATCATTAGGTAAAGAGAAGAAGCTAGTACGGACCTTGCACAAAAGTATTGAGGAGAACTGAACCAGGAACTGCAATTCAGGAAGCCAACTCTACTGTACCTGTGTGACCACTGTGCAAGGTGGCCTTTTTAATATAAAGGTCTGTACGGGTGAATATTACTTCAGAACTTTGTGTAAAGAATGACTTACATTTGTTACAGTGTGTCTTAATCTATGGTGGTGCTGTGACAAAATACCTGAGTCAGTGATTTACAAAGAATAGGGGTTTATTTAGCTCAAGCATTTGGAGGTCCAAGGTCAGTAGGTCACATCTGGTGAGGTGTCCATGTTGGCAGAGACTTTTCTGCAGAGTCCCAGGGTAGCATATTGCATCACATGGCAAGAGCTTACTGTATCTATGTGTCGTTGTCTTCTCTGGTCTTTCTTGGCCTTCTTAGAAAGTTACCAGAATTTAATCATGAAATTCTCACCTCATTGACCTTATCTAATCTTAATCGCCTTTCGAAAGCTTAACATCTTTATACCATAGTCAGATTAAGTTTCTACCCTCTTTATTGCATCAAAATAGCAGTTATATTTCCAACACATGAACTTTTGGGGGATACATTTCAAAGCATAGTAGTGCATACTTTATGTTCTTCGCTAAGTGCTTTGTCTATGCCTTCTCATTTGATTCTCACTGTACTATATGTGGGGACGACACTCCATGTGCGAGTATTCTAGATAGGTGATGGAACTCGATCTTGATTCCTTACCAGGTGGTGTCTATCACCCGATGTCTTGCTCTTTTAGTAATACCGTGTTGCTTTTTCTCTCTACTCACGACTCTATCATCATATTAGTAAAAAGGTGCTATAAACTCGAAAGTGTTATATAAAGTTAATATAAACCCCAAGACCCTCTACCAAAAAATTGTATAAGAGGAAAGTAATGATATGGTTCTTTAAAATTTTGAGAAACCATTTTTAGATACTGAAGATCACAGGCCAGATTGTCACACCAGCAGTTGATTTGAAGTGATTCACTGAATTTCAAATTTTAAATTCTGAGTAATTCACAGAACTTCAGACTTTCTCAAATCTCTAATTCACTGAATTTCAAATTTTAAATTCTGAGTGATTTAGAGAACTTCAGACTTTCTCAAATCTCTGTAAAATATCCAACTCCATTGTACTAAGTAAAAGGCTTATTTCAAGACTCATTACACGGACTTTCACTGTTACAATAGAGTTCTAGGATTCCCATCCAGTTTTATATTAATATACCATGGTTTAACAATGTAAAAGTTACAGGTTGACACCTAAAGGTTAATAATAATGAAAAATATTTTGCTTACAAATGCATTAAGCATTTATCAATAATGACCAGTAACTATGATGTCTTAGATGTTCTGGTTAGCTAAGAATTACTATCAATGCTGTATAGGTTCCTAAGAAGGTATAAAAAATAAAAAATAAAATACCAGATAGCCCCACACTATTTTTACTGTTATTTATACTTTTTTATTTTTGTTTTGTTTTCTTCTCTTTCTTTTTTGTTCTTCCTTTTTTTTTTTTTTTTTTTTTTTTTTTTTTTGAAACTTTTTTATTTTGTCTTTTTTGCATATGCACTTACCAGAAAGGCAGAGAGAAAATGAGAGACAGAAAGTGAGAAATCATTCCCCAGGGGGAATGGCCACGCCACAATCCCTTCTCCTCCATTCTCCTCTTGGGGTCTTGGGTACACACACATGCCCGGTGTGAATCGACTACACGGGAGTCCAGCGAAATAGCCATTACGCCAACTACTGGTCCCTATTTATACTTTTTAAAATTTTAAAATCTCAGGGCCTGATAGTTATGTTTATAAATCATACAGTATTTAAAATTTTATGTTACTCGTTTGGATCCTGGCAACATAGAATCTCATTGTATTTCTCAGCCATCTAGTTCTAACCAAGAAGTATTCTGAAGCTCTCTAACCATAGCTGTAGAGAAAATATGAATGTGTCACATTTTAGTGAAATGACCACTACCTTTTACCATATCATGTGACTGTGACATACATTATGTAGGAGGCCACTACGCAAAGAGCAGGAGGATGAGGGTGTTTTGGGTTCAGTACAGCTCTGTGTGATCTCAATTTATGTTATTTAATCTCGGCAAACTGTTTCTGAATTTACAAAGTGAGACCAGTACTGTCTACTTTATAGGATTGCTGAGGTTTAAGTGGTGAATTATGTGGAAAAACTTGACAAGTATTAGTACTCTTTATGCTCTTAGAAGTGTGAACCTTGTCTTTTTCATGAATATTTCTCTCCCATAGCAGACAGAGTAATGCATTGCATATAATAGTATGATTGCTTAATAAATGCTGACAGTGGATTGAGACTATAAAAAAGAAATACCACCCAGCAAGGAGCAGGTATCCTCTGAAACCAAATATCAGCTTATTAACCTGGCAAGTGGCTTCTTCTGGAGTCAGCTTCAATGTTTGTGAGGCTGCTGTGATCCTCCAAGGCGACCTTAAGTTTTTTGTCCCCTGCTCTGGTCTTTGTGGACTTGCCTTCATTAAAGCAGGTTTTCTCACCTTCCACACTCTTTGTGTTTTTTTGTTTTTTTTTTGTTTTTGAGAGGTTTTTGCTATAGGGTGCGTGCACTTGCCAGAAAAACAGAGAGAGATAGAGAGACAGAAAGCAAGAAATCACTCCCCAGGGGGGATGACCACACTGCAATCCCTTCTCCTCCATTCTCCTCTCGGGATCTTGGGCACACATGCACACACGCCTGGCATGAGTTTAAGTCACTGGGTCCAGGACTTGAACCACGGTCGACTACATGGGAGTCCAGTGATGTAGCCATTATGGCATCTGCTGGTCCCTCACTCTCCACACTCTTAACTGGACTGGGTAATTGCTTGTTGTGAGGGACTGTCCTCTGTATCGTAGGGTGTTTGGCACCGTCTGTACCCTCTACCTACTAGATGCCAGTAGTGCCCACACCAAGTTGTAGCAGTAGAAAATGTCTCCAGACATTACCTCATGTCGTCTGGGGGATAAAATTGCCCCGGCTGAAAAACGTTGCCTATAGCAGTCACTGCTTTGTGAAGTGATCGTGGGTTTGCCTGGGCCCTTCCCACCAGACTGCCAGCTCCTTTCTCTGCCTTACAGCATTGGCTCCCACACATGGCAAAAGTGCAGTAAATGCCAAAAGAGGAAAAGGAAGAAACTTACAGAAATAATTGGTTATAATGATTGTGTTGGCCAATTATATGCAGTGTTTTTATTTTCTCCTGGACCAAAAGAGCAAGGACTGGATATACTCCCAGGTTTCTTTCCTGAAACCATTCATGCTACCTTCTGCTCGGCTCTTCCTCTCCCCATTGACCCATTATTGACAGATCATGCAGTGCGTTCACTCAAAGTAGACGGTAACCTGGGATTGGATGCCTGACACTTAAGGCTTCAAGGTTCAGGTAGAGATTAAAAGCATCTCTCTCTCTCTCTCTTCCTCCCTCTTAAGCTCCGTAACACCTTCCAGTCCCAGGCTCCAACAACCACCTACACCCTGAAGATTTTCAAATATGTATCTCCTAGTCTTACTAGAGGTTTTTCTTTTATCTTCCACAAACTCCAAAGACTGAAACCCAGTGCGTATTAACGTAAACTCACCATTTTACTTTCTTGCTCCTTTTAAATTTCCTTCAAAGTTCTTTTTCTTTTTCCCTTCTAGGAGTTCTGAAGTCAGAATCTTGTTTTGCCAGTCGATGACTCAGTAACCTCATGTAGATTATTTATCTTGTCTGCCTCATTTCCTTTATCTGGCCAATGGATACTGATCTCTCAAGGTTGTTGTAAAGATCAAATTAGGTAATGCACGTAAATCACTTGGAAAACAAGGCCTGGCCTGCTGAATAAATGGGATATGCTGTTATTATTTAAAAACGCTTTAACCGGATATTGAGAGCCATCGCTTACTCCTGCCTTCACCATTTCTCTGTTTCCACTTAAGTCTTTTCTTCATCCTCTCTCCCATTTCAAGGCTATGTGGCCCATACATACCCAGTTCAAGTGCCATGGCTTCCATGTAGGCCTTGATCCTTTCTTGCTCAGATGATTACAGTAGCCTTGAACCAGCCTCTCTCCCTCCAGTTTCACCTTTAGCCTATTTGGCCATTGTCCGGCTGCCTGGACAGAGATATTCTTTAGTGTCTCCTTTGCCTTTGATTAGGGTTAACTTCTCAAGTATGATGCACTTGGCCCTCTGACCTGCATCTGGCTTGCCTTTCAGTCTTACCATTGATAGCATCCTAACTAAAGCTTTAGCAACCCAAATTCCAGCAGGCCTGTCCCACTCATACTTTTCTGCCTTTGTACTGGCTTTTTTTTTTTTTTTTTTTTGGAGAGATTTTTGCTATAGGGCGCGTGCACTTGCCAGACAGACAGAGAGAGACATTAGAGACAGAAAGCGAGAAATCACCCCCCGGGGGGATGGTCACGCCGCAATTCTCCACTCTCCTCTCGGGATCTTGGGCACGTATGCACACACGCCTGGTGTGAGTTTTAAGCCGCCGGGACGCGAACCACGGTCGACTACATGGGAATCCAGTGACACAGCCATTACCAGCTAACTGCTGGTTCCCTGTCTTTGTACTGGCTTTTATTTTCCCTCTAATTTTTCTACTCTCTTCTTTGTTGGGTTGATGGCTACACATCTTTGTTTTTAGTTTTTCTTTCTTTTTTTTAAAAAAAGAATTATTTATTTATTTAATTACATTTGTTATTATTGTTTTTCAGTTTGACCAGATAGAGAGAGCAAGGGAAAGCGAGAAAGCAAGCTGCCAGGTCTGAGACTCAAACCGTGGCCAGCCGTGTGGGAATTCAGCACCCTTAACTACCACACCACCTGCTAGTCCCTGTTTTTAGTTTTTTAAGTTTATTTATTTATCTGTTTTAGGAGTGAGAGAAATAAGGAGTCTGTGAGGGAGAGAGTCAGCAGCCCCAGCAAGAGTCTTCATGCCTCAGTCCACTCTTACCTTCAGCCAACCCGTCATCATGGACAAGTACATGCCTGGCATACTCAGGGAGTTCTGACTTGAACCAAGAAACTTTCTACGTGAGGTTACCTCACAGAATATCACATTTTCCTCTGTACCCCCATCTGTTCCCAACAGCTACTCATCTTTTATTTTTTCTTTAGAATTACTGATTTAATTTTATTATCATTATTATCATTGACTTTGCTATAGGGCATGTGCACTCACCAGAGAGAGACAGAGAAAGAGAGGAAGCAAGCCACTAGGTCTGGGACTCAGACAGCAGTCAGCCATGTGGGAGTCCACCACCTTAACCACCATGCCACTGACCAGCCCCCAGCTGCTCATCTTTAATACAAGTCTCCATCGCCTCTTCTTGTTAGAGGCAGTACCTAACCACTCTTTATTGAGTTCATTGTCACACTTTACCCCTGTCTTCTTTCTGTGCTATCACTATCTGCATATGCGTTTTCTAGCACTGACCTATATAACTTATGTTTCTTGCTTGGCTCTCTCACTGTGGTGAGTAGCCCATTTCTTGACACATATTAGGTGTTTAATGACTATTCATAATTGAATAAATCTCAATTTTCTAAGATTGAATCAGGCAATATAGACTGGCATAGCTGTAGGAACAAAATTAAATCATAATAAATGGACAGAATTAACCAGCAAAATGAAGAATGAAGAAAATGCAGTCATTTCTGTTGGATAGAACCTGGAGGCCTACATAAACAGAGGCTAAAAGCTGAGATTCAGTTAGAGGTCCTGGCTGAATAAAAGAATCTGTAACAGATAGGAAATAGCGGTAAGGAGAGTATTAAGTCATGTAGTTTCCTTTTATTGTTCCTGACTTTAAGGAACTTGATCTCATTATGGAGGAACACTAGAAAGAAAGCAAAATCAATTCTAACAATAGAGTGTTACTTGGAAAGGTATGCACCCATTGTCATGGCAATAGAAAAGAAGTAATTTTTCATCAACAGAGTCATGTCCTAGCCCGTGAGCCAGAAATGACCAGCTCAGGCATCAGGGGTGGGTGTGCGGTGAGCAGATATTTTACATCAGTCTCAAGGCTTCCATTGTCAACATAGCTTCACACACAGAGTCTGACCAAAGATCAGGTTCACTGGTCCAGACTGCCTAGGGACCACTTTGCCTCAGCTGCAAAAGGTGCCAGTGTTTTGTCATGTTCTGTATAAACATACTTTTTAGGCTAGCTTGCCAATAGCAATAGTCTCAAGAGTCCATTTTTCAGGAAGATTACTTTTTAGGCCTGTCATGCAAAGCAGAGAAAGAGTATAAAGTTTTTTTCAGCAACTAAGGAGATGACCAAAACATCATTGAGTAGCATCATTAACCATTTTAAATCATGACTTCTTCAAAGGAACCATGCCGTTCGTTCTCCTTGATAAAAGGTGAGTGCTTTAAAATTACATTCCAAACATTTCTAACCATGGTTAAGCTATCAGAACTTCATCCCACTTCCTGAATAAGGACTTTTCTTCCTGCCTTGAGCTTGCAGATTGAATATCGCATATGGCTCTTTGATTAGAATAATGAATGAGTTTCTGTTCCCACCATTTGTACACCACTTCGCTCTTCAGGCGAGATGGCAATGAATCACATCCTCGTTGTGTTTTGTAATTCAATAAACTGTACTTGTGATTTAGTCGTTAGGGTTTGAAGTCCTTATTTGTTCATTTCTCAAAAACCTAATACCAGTTCGAGATAATTTGAATATTGACTATTCTGTATCAAAGGAGCTGTCACCCTTCCCCTAATCCTAACTAGAGTCTGTAAACCTGAGAGCACTTTAAAGGGAAAGAACCTTTCTTGAGGTTTGATATGATTTTGCTGCTTCATGACTGTCAGATTGAAATTCCCTTCCTCTCCCAGGGAAGGGAATACTTACCTCTGCCAGTAGCTTCCTGCTGGGAACTGGAATGCATCCTGTAAATACTCAGAGTAGCAGGGGTGGAAGAGCTTTCTTCTCTCCCCACGCTACTTCTGCTTCTGGCAAAGTCTTGGATATTGGCAGGGGCACCCGCCTCTGCACAGTCTGCTCTAGGAGGTGGGGGATTCCTCTTACATCCAATTACCAATTTCTTCATGTGGGGGAGGACATTTTTTGGCATGGAGTATCCGCTTCTCTCTGTGTCTGGCTGACAGCACCCTTGCCAATTTATTTATTGGCATCCCTTATGCATTTGTTAAGATGTCAAAAGGTAAATACAGAGCATCAAAGTGAAGATTGAATTTGCATTCTGGAGCTTCCAATGGGCATGGGATTGTTAGAAGTTCTTCCAAAGAATAGATGGCATGGTGGGCATGGTGGAGGGTCAGTAGAGAATGATGGTCACCCTTTACTTGCACGCTTGAAAAAGTCTCAAGGCCTTTTAGTAAACAGTGATTCACAGAATCTGAAACTTGGAAAGATTTGAAAGTTCATGCGATCTATTGCCTTCATTTCTCAGCCATGGAAATTAAGACCAGGAATAGTTAAATGACTTGCTTAAGGCCAAGGCCAACCAGTTGGCCAATGATAGAGCCTAAGTCAAGATTTTGGTCTTCTCTCTTTGTCCTGTATTATTTTCATTGGATTGCAATGTCTTGACTGTAGTAAGCACTCAGAGGAAATAAGCATTAGGTATATTGACTATCTGTTTTCATAGTTCCTTTTTTTTATAGAGGATGGAAAAAGAAAATATCTTCCCTTGCTCCCTCCAAAAATATTTGATAAGGTACATAGCTAGGTCAGTTGTATTGGTTATAATTCTTGCAGCTAGATTGAGTTGCCTTATGAAAAGGGGTCACTTCAGTAGTTTTCCTTTTTCTCAAATGGATGGTACCCATCGTTGAAATGCCAACCAGCTGAAATGTGTCAAAATCAATCTGTATTTTCAGAGGCAGTGGAAAGGCAGTTCCAATCGCCTGCCCTGGACATTCTGTTCTATTACACTATCTGAAATATTCATAGCAGATTTGTGAAGGCATACTCAGGAAGAACAGATCATAATTTTTTTTTTCCAGAGGGAATGATTATATAAACAACTAATTTGAGTGAAGTAGCCCTGAAATTGTTCAGGTTTTGGTTAAAAATCCTAAGTGTTCAATCAAGTTTTTTTTTTTTTCCCCCAGTTTATCTTATCTATTTTCTTTTTAAGAGAGAGAGAGAAACACACCACACGCTCAATAAGGTCCCACCATGCCCCCGATCTTTAGCCTTCTAGCCAGCCAGGTTCTTGGGCATGTGTGAGTGAACCCAGAGCGTTCAGGTCAACTCATAATTCAAACCCAGGCCTCCTATGTGGTTCCAGTATTATGCAGTGGTACTCCTACCTCCTATACCACCACAGTTAGCCCATTTTCTTTTAAATGCCCTTATGAAACCTCATATTGGGAAGTGATTATTAAACGTAAAATGTTAACTCAATTTCTCTTTACAATTGTTTTCAGATTTACTGGTCAGATGGAGGTTTTGCTGGTGGTAATGGTAGAAAAGGCTCACTACACACTTCTATGATCATATTGTGTGATGCATTCGAGGTCACTTAAGCTGGATCAAAGTCCCATTGAACTGAAAGCAAGAATTACAGTTAATGACAATTTGAAATATGGAATAATACTGTGGCCATTGAAGACACCTGTTTTGCAACAGCACTTCCAAAGAGGGCATGAATATTCAGCATGATGTGGTGCCTTGAGTGGCAAAAACACTTTTTCTTTTTTCATGGTAGAGCTTATGCACACATGCTATCATGAGAGAAAGAGAGAAACACTCTCCACAGGGTCTGGTCACACCACGATTCCTTTCCTCCGTCTTCCCGCCCATCAGATCTTGGGCACTGACAGAGGTGTGCAGTGTGTCTCAGGCCAACCAGACTAGGGATCCAAACCTCAGCCTCCATATGGGATCCAGCTTCCCTTGAGCAGTGCATTACTGCTGTGCCATGCAGCCTGCCAGTATGGCTAAAACTTAAAACTTTAACAGCTACAGCTTCCTTCTTGGAGTAAATATTAAAATAGTGAGAAGGAACATTTGGTGTCAGAATTATTTTCTATGAAAAGTATTAGACACGCTTTTAATCTCTTTGGTTTTGTTATGATTACTGGTACATTCAGATTTATTTCACATCCTACTTTATGTTCTCTTTCACCAGGCTTTTCATATGCTTCCTTGTTATATTGGTTGCCTTTTCATAGGTTTTTATTTTTTTTTCCATCTGCTGCTTTGGAAGGTACATGTTTTTATTATTATAAAAAATAAAAACTGTATTATGTTATTATTTTAGTGAGTATCCTTTCATTTAAATTTGTTAACTAAACAGCCTAAAGTTAGCATCACCTGATAGAACTTCCTTCCTCCTAAATAATAAAATGACTTTACAACTTTTTTTTGGAGAGATTTTTGCTATAGGGCGCATGCGCTCCCCAGAAAGACAGAGAGAGACAGAGAGACAGAAGGCAAGAAATCACTGCCCTCCCCAACCAGGGAGGATGGCCAAGCTGTAATCCCTTCTCCTCCATTCTCCTCTCAGGATCTTGGGCACACACGCACATGCACCTGGCGTGAGTTTAAGCTGGGATTCAAACCGTGGTCAACTACATGGGAGTCCAGCAACATAGCCATTACACCATCTGCTGGTCCCAGAGTTTGAAACTTTTTATTTTATTTATTTATTTATATTTAGGTTTTTGCTATAGGGAATGTGGGCTCTCCCAGAAAGAACCCAAGACTGGGAAAGTGAGGACTCACTATCCCAGGGGATGACTATGCCACAGTCCCTTCTTCTTCATTCTCCTCTCAGGATTTTGGGCACATAAGCACATATGCCCAGTGCGATTTTCAAACCACCAGGTCCAGGGCTTGAACTGCAGTCAGTCATGAGGGAGTTAAGCGCCTTAACCACTATGTTACCTGTTCACCCCAAGACTTTGCAACAATTTAACTCTGATTATTCCCTCCCATCTTTTCTATTATTGCTTTGGTAAGTTTATTTTATTTATGTGTGCACGAGAGAGAAAGACAGAGGTAGAGAGGGAAAAGGGAAAGAGAGAGAGAAATACTCTCTGCAGCAGAGATTCCCAGCCCTGAGCAATGGACCAGTACCAGTCTGAGGATGAGCAGCAAGCGAGCGAGCAATGAGCAAAACTTTGTATTTACAGCCGCTCCCCCATAACTTGCATTACTGCCTGAACTCTGCCTCCTGTCAGATCAGCAGTGGTGTTAGATTCTCACTGGAATGCAAACTCTATTGTGAGCTGTGTATGTGAAGGATCTAGGCTGCATGCTTCTTATGGGAATCCGATGCCTGATGATCTGAGCTGGAGCTAAGGTGATGATACTATCATAAACAGCTGAAACAAATGTTGCAGTAGGGTGAGCTGTACAACTATTTAATTACCTATTACAATGTAATAATAATAAAAATGAAGTGGGCTGTAAATGTAATGTGCTTGGCTCATTCTAAAACCATCCTTACCCACCACCCTGGTTCATGGCAAAATTGTCTTCCATGAAACCAGTCTCTGGTACCAAAAAGGTTGGAGACTGCTGCTCTCCAGGGTCTCATCATGCCACAATCCCCCCCCACCCCCCAGCCCTCCAGCTCATCACGTTCTTGGCCTGTGTACATGTACCCAGTCTGTTTTCAAGCTGGCTTGGAGATGTGACTTCCAGTGCCCCAGTTTAGCTTGCTGCTGATTACACACTCGGCTGAGTCCTTTGCTTTCTCTTATTTTCAATTATTATTTTTTTTAATTCATGATATACACATGCTTGTACACAAAACAGAGAATGAGAGGGAAAGAAAGACAGAAAAAGAACGAGAGAGAAGGTGAAAGAGGGAGAAAAAAAGAAATACCTTACAGAAGGCGCAGTAATCCCTTACTCTAGCCTGCCAGGTCCTGGGTACATGTGTGAACACCTGGTGCATTTTCAGGCTTATTAGTCTGGGATCTGAACCATGGTCAGCATATGGCTTCCAGATCCTCATTTCAGATCTACTGACTTCTCCACAGAGCCCAGGCATTTTTGTAATCAATTTTTTACTGCTATTTAGTCAATTAATAGCAATATTCTTAGTTACCAGTTGCCTCTCATATTTAACTTTTTTTCTTTCATGGTTCAACTTCCTTCTAACTGAAGTGTCTTTATTAGATATTTCACTGATGATCCATGATCTAGTTTATCTGCAAATACCTTTATTTTTCCTCTTCCTTGGATGATATGTTAGTCATGTAATTGTTGTAATAGTTATTTTTTCATTACCTCTTGAATATTTCATTTCCTTGAACTTTTTAATTTGCCAGAGGGTGTGTAAACTCACCAGAGAAAGGCAGAGAGAAAGAGAAAGAGACAGAAAGAGGGAAAGCACCCCTCATAGGGCATGATCACTCCACAAGGCCGTCTTCTCACTTCTTTCTTGGGACTTTGGGTATGCACAAGCACACTCCCAGAATATTTCTCAGGCTTCCAGATGTGGCAGTTGAACCACACCGTTGGCCATGTGGGATCCAGCTCCCCCACACACCAGGCCACAGTCTAGCCCTCCATCATTTTTTCTCCACTTTCATATTGTTTCTATTAACACTTTTTAAAAATTGATTAAAAAAAATTTTTTAATTTATTTTTTGTGTTTCCTGTATATTTTACTTCTTTTTTTAAAACCATCATTTCTCATAAGAAACTGCTTTCAGTCTCATTGTTTTTCCTTTGTATTTAATCTTTTTTAATTCACATTTTTCACAGCTCTGGGAGTTTGCGATCACCATCTTTTTAAATTTCCTTTTCCCCATCTTTCTATTATTACTTCAGAAACTTTTATTTATTTATTATTTACTTCTCCCATATAAGAGAGAGAGAGAGACACTCCGGGCATGTGTGTGTGTGTGCCCAAGATCCCAAGAGGAGAATGGAGGAGAAGAGATTGTAGTGTGGCCATCCCCTCCGGGGGTTGATTTCTTGTTTTCTGTCTCTCTGTCTCACTCTGTCTTTCTGGCGAGTGCACGTGCCCCATAGCAAAACCTTTCCAAAAAAAAAAAAGAATATGAGAGAGAGAGGTATCCCAACAAGGTTTTCATTCTACAGTCGCCACTCCTAGGTCCAGCCATCCCAGGTCACAGATGTGCATGCATGCCCAACATGCAGAGGGAGACCTCAGGACACAAACATGGGACCTTTTCACATGACTTTAGCATCAGAGTGCTTCATTAACTGCCCTGGCTGCCCTTTTGGTAATAGTTACTAGATCAGTTTGAGCTTTTTAATTCTACCCACTGTGTCTCTTTCATACTTTACAAGTCTTTATTCTTGCCCTTTTCCTCAAAAGCATCTTTCAGCACACCACTTCCCTCCCTAGCAGTAACTAAGGAGCAGCTCGACTTGGACACCAAGTTTTAAATTTAGTGTTATCTTTTAATTGTATAAATTCTGTCTAAATGGAGCAGTTCTTTTTTTCATAGCCTTCTTTGCCTATATTTTCTAATTTTTCTTTTATTTCTGTATTAATAGTTGGGGTTATAAGTTCTCCTGTCTAGGGAATCTTCTGACATAATGACAGCTTCGCTTCTAGGCCTTTTTTTTT
>NW_006159583.1:3318584-3348936 GCF_000334495.1 Tupaia belangeri chinensis
AAGCAAAGAAAGCACCTCTTGTGGGACATAATCATGCTGCAATTCCTTCTCTTCTGCCTCTTTCCCCTTTAGGGATTTTGGGCACCCACACACAGGCACTCAATGTATTTTTCAAGCCACAGGGTCCAGAACTAGAATGCTACAGTTGGCCATGGGTGATCAGCTGCCTTAACCCGGGCCAGAGCTGACCCTCACAATACATCTTTGTGAGTATTTTCTAACATGAGTCCTGAGTTATAGCTGTTTAAGCAGAGCTATCGTGTATCTCTACTCAGTTTTTAGGGGCTCTACCAGTCCAAGATCAGGTTTTTTACTTTAATTTTGTGATGTAAGATTTTTGTAATTTATGGAGAGTTTAATTTGGATTCTGTCCAGCTGCACACTTGGAGCCCCGAGGTAGAGCTGTGCTTCCCTGTCATCTCACTGAACTAGTGACTGAAGTTTTCTTGGTTTTCAGCATGACTGACCTTCCAGGGCTCAGACTATATTCAAGAATTCTGACCCTAGCCCTCTACCTTATGTGGTCTTCCACTCACACTTCCTAACTCACACGTGATATTATAGAAGCAAAAATAACATTAGAGTCTGAGATGTCCCTGGAGTGCCTTTCCATTAACTGAAACTTTCTGGATCCCTTCATTTGTAGAGGGACCTGAAAAATCTTTCTGTCATTGAAGGCAGCTGTACATTAACCTTTTGGTTGTTATCATTTATTCAAGATTTCTATGTATTTCTAACAAGAAGGTCTATCTTAACTCAGTGTACTACCTTGCTGTATATAGGTGTCATTTGTTTAATATCTTGTTTTTTCATTTACCTATATAATAGGCATCTTTTGTTTTTTGATTTTGGAAAGGTTTTGCTATAGGGTGCATGCACTCACCAGAAAGACAGAGAGAGACAGAGAGACAAAAAGAGACAAATCACTCCCCAGGGGGGATGGCCACACTGCAATTCCTTCTACCCCATTCTCCTCTCGGGATCTTGGGCATGCACACACACGTGCCCGACATGAATCTAAGGCACCAGATCTGGGACTCGAACTGCAGTTGACTACACGGGGTCTAGCAACATAGCATTACACCAACTGCTGGTCCCAATGATAGGCATCTTTTAATGTCTATCCATTATTATTTTTATTGGCCTCATAATAGTCCATTGTTTGTCTGAATCATAAATTATTTAATCAGTCTCTGTTTCGGATTATTTAAATTGTCTCTCTCTCTCTCTCTTTACTGTATTAAACAATGTTGCAACCAGATATCTTTGTACATATATATTTTGTGTTTCCATCAAATAATTTTGTATACTAAATGGCCAAAAAGGGAATCCCTGGATCTAGGGCATATGCACTTTTAAAAGCAGTAGATAAGTGTTGCAAGTTGTTCTCCTGAATGTTCGCATGCTTGTACTCCCTGCACTACACTTCTTCCACATTTTGCCACCACTAGGTCATTTGAGTTGCTTAAATGTGTAGATTGTATAGGTTAAAATGCTTTACTTTAAGTGCTTTACATGTCTTTATTAATAAAGTATTTTGTGTCAACTTATGAGCTTTTTCAACTTTTCTCTTTTATAAATTCCCTTTTTTTAAAAAAATTTTTTAAACCATTGACTTCTAAGAACTGTATATAGAAGGGACAGTGTCCCTTTCGTCTGTCATAAAGCTTGCTGTTTGTGTTCTAGATTTGACCGTGGTGGCTTTGCTTCACAGGAGTTTTAAATTATATGTGTTCACAACTACCTTTTAAAAAATCCTAATTGTTTTTTATTACTATGACTAAAAAAAAAAATCAAAGAATGGAATATATGAAGTGCTTTGTTGGGAAGGGATTCTTATTTACCATCAGAGTAATTCGTATAAGAAGCAAATGGAGCATTATGCAAAAATAACATTTCCCAGAATGAAAGAGGAGGAAGCTTATACTTGAAATAATTTTAAATGATGAGAACTTTAAAGTAGAACACAACAAACAGTTTCTAAGGAATAAAAATGGAAATGATATGCATCTGATGGAGAGACCACAGCACCGTGCTTGGAAAATGGGAATCAGTTGAGGGATAAATGGAAAAAAGTTAGTCTCTGTAGATCTAAATGAATTTGGTATAGAAGCTACAGTTAGTTTTTCTATTTATCTATCACTAGGGATTTATTTATTTATTTTTAAATTAATTTATTTATTTACATTTAATCACATCTTTACTACGTGTACAACATTTCTTTTTCCAGCACAAATACCATGCATGTCAGTCAAGCCAAAGATATTACTCTATAACTTATCAGCAAATAGCTTCTCATTTTTTTTTGCCAATTAAGCATATTTTTACTTGTTTTTTTTCCTTCTTTCCATTTCATATTAAACTTTTTTTCCACATTTTACTGATTCACAAAATACCTTAAGCTAAAAATATGGACAAAGCTAGAGTCTAGTGACAAGTGCACTGTAATTTTCTTGGAATTCATTAGATAAAGTATACAAAGATACTTAGGAGTCTTTTCAACCTTAAATAAACTTGATTTATTATTCCGTAAACGTGGTCTAATTACCTACTGTGATCTAAAAATAATTTGTGGCTGATAATTTGGGCTTATTAGATTGCTACATATAAAATTGCTGATGTTTGGTCACTTTGGAGCTGCAGTATGAGCAATTTCCTTAATTCAACCTAGTACCAGTTTACCTTCATCCTTCCTTCCTCCCACCCACTCCATTGTACTAGAAGACTAGGTTCATTTATCCACTTCAAGATTCCATAATTCCTCCCCCCCCCTTTTTTTTTCCAGAACCTGAGACTCCATCAATGACTTCTTGTCTTTCTAGATCTTCAATTTTTCCCTTTCCTCTTGGCCCCTGCCTCTCAGCATATAAAACAGCCAATGCTTTTCTTTCTTTCTTCCTGTGCCTGTCTGTTCATCTGTTGATCTGTGGACACATACTTCAGAAGCAAAAAAAGAACTATTACATGTGCGATTAACGATTCATCACAACTCGAGGAATTTCTGTAAATCCCAGGCATTCCATTTATCTAATTTTACAGAAAGTTGGCATACTAGTCTATTCAAAGTACATGTGTTAGAAGTAAAATAGTCCTATATTCCATTAGGAATTTTGTCGACGTACTATCTTTTGAAGTTACTGTGAAATGAGAGAGAACTTCATTTCTTTTTTCTATGTCCCCACATGATTTTTACTGGAATTTTTGCATCTTAGTCATAGTTACCACCTTTCACCCTCAGGATCTTCTCTTTCAAGTTGTTTTTGTCGATTGCAGGTCTACTTCTTTCTTCATATGTCCAAGCAGCAGCTCCAGGTTAACCCATTTTGAAAAGCCTATGGACAGATGCTCACGGCCCCCTCCATTTTCCAAGATATTTGACATGTGATGGCATTAATGATCACTAATTCCTAATTTGAACTCTGTTGATAAATGCAGCAAGACGTTCATAAGAACCCATTTTACAATTAATTTTAGTGACAGCAGGTCACAGGTTTTCTTTCCACATGTTCAAACTGAATGTACAACCAGAGAAGAGGACATTTTCATCCCTGGTAGACTCTAGATACTGTAAGGATGAAATCATCTTTATTAGTGTTACTATTTTAATAAATGGTATTTCAAGTAATTATTTTTTAATCATTGAACTATTTTTTCTTAGTAAATTTACTTTAGTGATAGCTTATAGAATCAGAGTGTTGCTAAAAGAAATTAATTATAAGTTTAATAGCAGAATTTTTGAACAAAAAATGTGATCTTTGGTTACATGCATTTTTACAGTAGAAAAGCATGGATCATTCTATGGTTTCTGAGTAAATGCTTATTATTTCAGAAACTTTTCAAGAATTACTCTTACCATTATATCTGAACACTGTGGCCTCTTTTTTAAGTTTATTTATTCTATGAGAAACAGAGACATAAAGGCGCTTTCAACAGGACTTTTATGTCATAATCTACCTTCTGACTCAGCCAGCCTGGATCATGGGCATATGTACACCCTTTGTATGTATAGAAGGAGGTCCTGGGGAGCAAACCCAGAACCTTTCCATGTAAGTTCACTGATGTTACTACTATGCCACTGTCTGGCCCCACAGCAGTTTTATTGTCATTTCTTTATTTTGAAAAGTTTTTGCTATAGAGCGCATATACTCGCCAGAAGGACAGAGAGAGATAGAAAGACAGAAAGTGAGAAATCACCCCCTGGGGGGATGGCCATGCTGCAGTCCCTTCTCCTCCATTCTCTCTCCGGATCTTGGGCACCCACACATGCATGCCCAGCTTGAGTTTAAGCCACCAGGTCTAGGACTCGAACTGCAGTTGACTATATTGGAGTCCAACAACATAGCCATTATGCCAACTGCTGTTCCCAGTCATTTCTTCTTATAGTTCACTGGCAACTGGCTGCTCAGCACTGTTGGAGTCAATGGTGAAACTTTGCAGATTGGTGCCAGGACAGTCAAGTTTCCCAGAGCCTGTTGGGTAGTCCTCTCGTGCACACTCGTCCTCTCCCTCTGCTGGCCCTCTCTGCCTTCCCCAGGTCTGCTGGCTCACTGCTGACTCACGAAGGAAGGGCTGCTTCCTAACTCAGATGATGGACTACACGCAGTTAACACCTCATTGGATGGTTCTTCTCCATGCATTGAGCGGAATACTATGACATTGCTGGTGTTTGACTAGAAAATCAGCAATTTTTTCTACTTCAGCCCAGTACAAGCTTATCTTCATTCAGTGTCCTTTCTTGATTTCTGAGAATAGATGACCTTCTTCTCTACAGTTCATTTTTCCCCTCAGGAATGCATAAATCATTTCTATTCCAGGTCTTGGCTCCATCAGATCCTTGTTTTTTCCATATCTGCAGTGACTAACATTTCCTCCTGGCTTCTTTCCACTAATATATAACATAACCAAGTCTTGTGTTGACTTATTTATTTTTGGCTTTTAAAGTATGCCCCATGTATAAAAAGATACAAAATGTATATACAATTTGAAAAATACTATAAACAGCACTCGTTAAACCAGACCATTTCCAATACATCTGAGACCCTCTTATACTCTGATCTCTCCTTCCCCTCTCCCCTTAAACAATATCTTCCATTTAATATTTGGTCCCCCTTGCCTTTTTTAGAGATTAATCGTGTGCATACATCCCTTTAAAATCTTTTGTCTAGTCCCATTTTTTTTTTTTTTTAGTAAATGAAATTGAAATATGAGGGATTTACAAAATTCGTGGAAAACTAGATTAAAGTATGAGTTTATTTTGGTGCAAAAAGTTTCAAAATCTATGAATAGGTTTTTCATAATATACATGTCCATAAACTTTTTGAAGACTCTCCTTGTGTATATAATCTTTCAAGCTCTATCATGACCCATTATGTTTCTGAGATTCATTTTTGTTAACATGTACAACAGTGCTTTCCTCTTAACTGGTTCCTATATTCCAGGCACACTGTGGTAGGCTTTATATCTGATGCATGATATTCTTATATACTACTTGCAAATAGTATATTTGGTTTCACTTTCTCAGCCTTGTTGCCAGGAACAAAATTCTTGTGTCTTAAACAGAAAACCATTTTTCCCTTTTTACTTGTGTATCCATTTCTTTCTTTTGTGTATATATATATATATATACACACACACACACATATATATATAATTTTCTTTGTAAATTTAATCACTGCACATCTCTACAGCATACAAAATGATTTTTGCCACCTTGAATGCACTGCATATTGGTCTGGTCAAAGATATTTTCATATACGTTATTTTCAGCATTTTCATAAATTTTCCATTTTTTGTGTCCATTAAATTTTTGGGTTTTTTTCGCCTTTGATTCCCTTCTCCTCCCCATTGTCCACCCTTCTTCTGTACTGTCTTTAGTTTGCTATTATTTATTTATTTTTTAATTTCAAGAAAAGTAGTTTTAGCTTTAATGAAATAAAATTTTAAAAAATTAAGAAAATTTGCTTAAGACTGACATTGGTGGGACACAGAAATGGTTTATTACCTGTTAATGATAACATGTATAGTATTCTTAATTGGACCGGTCTGAGAAGTATTTCATGTTGAGTAAATTCTCTTTACAAGCCAAATGATATAGAGGAATGGAATGTTAAAAAAATAAAAATAGTAACAACAACAACAACAACAACAAAAAAAACTTAAAGTCAGGAGAAAGATTAGGATTCTGTCTAAACAGTAGGTAGATACTAAAAATTCTAAAAACAAATATGGATAGAGCTAAAACCTAGTAACAAAGGCACTATAATTTTCTCTGAAACTTTTTTCTTTCTATTTCCCTTTTTCCCAAAGAGAAGCATAAACTAACCTATTTGCAAAAAAAAAAAAATAATAAAAAAATAAGTTTAGTCTGTTTGATCTGTTATTTGCACAAAGCCCAATAAGAATACTAATTGATTTAGCTGGCTTTGCTAGAACCTTTTAACTTCAGATTAGACTCATCAAAAAGCCTCCCAAGGGGCTGGCAGGTGGTATAATGGTTAGGGCACTGGACTTCCATATGGTTGACTTTGGTTCAGGTCCCAGATCTGGTGGCTTGCTTTCTCACTTTTCCTCTCTCTCTCTCTCTCTCTGACTCTGGACAAATTAAAAATAGCAAATTAAAAAATAAAATAATTCTTTTTAAAAAAGCCTCCCAAGGCTACTGAGCCATCAGGAATTCACCATCTGACTGTGCCTTTAAGTACCTGTACTTACAAGTTTTTGGGCCTGTGGGGAAGTAACATTCTTTACTTGTGTATCCATTTCTAATGCTTGTCTTTCTCCTTTCCTTTAAGACAAATCTTAGGGTAGCTCTGACTGTCTGTCTGGGTACCTTAGCTTCACATCCAGGCCTAGTTTGATCTCTGGATGGATGTCCTCTTTGATTTGTTTTGTTTTGTTTTACATTTTCTTCTTTAGTGTCTGTAACAAAGCTGCACACATGCTCTTTTTTCCTCCTCTGCTAAATGTTAAACATAAGCCTCAAAGAGTTTCAATCGGGTTTTTTTTTTTTTTTGGTTTTGAGCACCTTGTGCCCAATTTTAATGTAACGTTCCTTTTATTTTTACATGGCTAGAGTGAAGACTCCATTACATAATGTAAAAGGCGTCTGGAATTATAATTGTGCTCTGGAAGTCTCATGGCACTGTATTAAGCCTGTGTGGATGAGAGCATAAAGGGAGGTGGAGAATCTTGACCTTGTATCTGAAAATGCCTAAGTGCATTTTAAGCACCTTCTGAAATACAGTCTTAGAAGCAAAATTAATTGGGAGAAATCTAATGTCTTCTTTTATTCGGGGACTCAGTTCACATTGGAATATGGTTCAGGCAGCAAGATTATAAAATGTCACACTTGCTTTGCGGCAGGATTAACAGCTTCTTGTTTGACCAAGGATTTTGCTACAGTGGGATTTTTAATAGCCAGAAGATATATTTTGTCTGCCTTTCCAAAGTTTAACAAGGAGAATTTAAATAGTGACCTAGGCAATTTTAAACCCAAACCTTTGTTGCCTCAATGATCTTTCTTTACAATAACTGTCTGAGTAATTTAGCATTTACCCGTGTCTCTCTATGCCTGTGTCCATGAAGATACCTGAGTTGCCACTGTCATGAATGCCTGCTATGTTTAAGACCTGATCACTGCTGCAGGAAGTTCAGAGATGAACTGGAGATACAGCCCTCAAGTTGCCCCTAATCTACGGGAAAATAAAACAAATAGACAAATAATTTACATTGCAAGTGAGACTATGAAGGACATGTAAGAAACAGAAAAGGCACATAAAGGATTATAAGAAAGCAACTCAATCCTCACAAATTTTAAAATGTATTCACTTTTAAAAAAAAAATTTGAGAGGTTTTCACTATAGTGCGCGTGCGCTCGCCAGGAAGACAGAGAGAGACAGAGAGACAGAAAGCGAGAAATCACCCCCGAGGGGGGATGGACGCGCCACAATCCCTTCTCCTCCATTCTCCTCTCGGGATCTTGGGCACACATGCGCATGTGCCTGGCATGAGTTTAAGCCACCAGGTTCAGGGCTTGAATCGTGATCGACTACATGGGAGTCCAGCAACATAACCATTACACCAATTGCTGGTCCCAAAATGTATTCACTTTTTTTTTTTTTTTTTGTATTTTCCCTCTGATTTGGGACTTTGTTTAAGTTCTTTCTTTCTTTTGGTTTACTTGCAACTTTATTTTGCCCATTAGTTGTTCTTTTTTTTTTAATTATTATTATCATCATAATCTTCTTTATATTACATTGGGTTACATATAATTTTACAGTGTATTACACTGCTTTTTGAAAAGGGAATGCCATGCATGTCAGTCAATACAGAGACATTAATCTCCCCACTTCATCATTCAATATCTTTTCTATGTTTTTTCCAATCATTATTATTATTATTCTAATTATTTTTTAAAACAGTCAGTCACTATTTCTCATTTTGCTTGTAAAAAGACTTTACCCATCATGAAATACTTCTCAGATCAATCCATTTGAGAATACTATACATATCATCATCAACAGGTAATAAGCCATATCTGTTTCTCACTAACGTCCTGCCTCTCTATTGTTCTCTTGCTATCTTTCTCTATCCTCTTCTTCTCACCCCCCACATTCCACACTGTCCTATTCTCGTTAAGTACCTTCACTGCTTTTATGTCCTCCAATTTTTCTCTCTCTACCATAGAGTGCGGATAATCAGTATATATTGAGTGGATACATACAATATCTTTCTTTCATAGCCTGGCTTACTTCACTCAGCAATAGATCCTCCATATCTGACCACTTTCTATCAAATGCCAGGGTCTTGTTATTTTTTATGGCTGAGTAGTATTCCATAAAGTATATATACCACACTTTAAAATGTATTCACTTTTAAAGGAGGTTAAGAGACCACATCTCAGACCTGACTTCTGGATTTCCTATCCTCTCTATCTTTTTTTATTTTTATATAAAAAGGTATTGATACATTATTTACAAGCCACCTGTATCCTAACAGTTGCGATAAATGCAGTTCATTCATTAAATCTGTGTTGAATTTTTACTATACTTCAGATATATATTTTGGAGCATGCAAAGATTTGTAAGACATGGTTGAGGAGTTCAGAGCAGTAAGGAGGCAGATATGTAAACATTCTTCCCAGGGGAGTACTGAAAGTGTCCCAAAGTACATAATACTATAGTGGCCCAAAGAGGAAGTGTGGACCCTGACCGACTAGACAAAACAGACTGCACCGGCTTTAGAACCTAGTGGGTGTCTTGAAGAGTGAATAAGAATTTACAAGGGACCCAGAAGAGGAGCATTCAGATTTTCTGCCCAGGTATGCATCTTTCTGGGATTTTTTTTCCCCAAACCACACCTAGATTCAGAGAATGTCTATGGTAAACCTCTTCCCAGACCCTGTGAGATTTCAGACATTGCCTGTGGCCCTATTCTTCATCCCTTGATCCTGATCTATTCCTTATCTACTTCTTGTGATTACAGTTTCTAGCCTCCAGATGATCTAGAGACCAGAATGGATTTGGCAGGTGTTGCAGCTTAGAGGGGTTGGGGGACCAAGTATACACAGGCAAAGGAACATGTGAAAAGCCAGGGAAGCAACAATAGCATGAGGCATGTGGGAAGCTTGAGGAAATACACATGGCTTGAGTATGACTAGGTGCTAATGGAGAAGTCGGTGATGGAGTTGACCAGAAAAGCAGAGTCCAGATCATGGAAAGTTGTATAGGCTTTGCTGAAGGATTTGGTCATTTTTTTATGTGGGAAATGGGGAACCTTGAAAGGCTTTCAAGTAGTAGAGTGATATGAAAAGATTTGTATAGTTTACACATACTGTCTGCTCATTTGAATGTTTCTGTATGGAAACCACTGATGAGGAGCATCGCTCAGATCTCTGTTTAGAACTGAACCTACTATTGCAGTAGTTGGCCTACAGCTTGCAGGGGCTACCTCTTCTGATCTGTCATGACATTTGCACCAGGCCACGCTCTCCTTGGGCTGGTTTCAGTCAGGGACTGAGCATGGTGGGGTACTAGGGCGGATCAGTTCTGCCCCACACAGGACTCCTTTTTGGGCAATCTTTGTTTTAGATTTTATCAGAACCACATGTACCTAACACTCCTCCTACTCAAGCCTTCATGGTGGTCTAAGGCATCCTCTACCTTTTCTTGTACCCTCTCTCCTTTATCTGTCACAGGTGTTTTCCCCCAAGATACTTCTGTATTTAATTCTGTCTTGACATCTGCTTCCAGTAAGACATGCACTCACACATGATATCCTCAGATTCATTTTTAAATGTTTAAATACATCCTTAACTTGACACGGTTATTTGTTTTACCCTTTGAACTAGCATCCTTCCTTTATATAAAATGGACTTCCCTGTGAAGTTGAAAATAATCTTAAATAAATGATCTCAAGAAAGATAAGACCCCAGGGCCATGCCAACCCTCTAAATCCAGTGAGAGGTTTATAGCTACAACTTTCTGTGATCTGGCAGGCTTCTGGGGCACAGTGTGGAGGGGCCAGCCTTGCTTAGCTCTATTTAGTGGTACATTTCCCTCAGCCCATCCAAGGCAGGGTTGGCTCCACTTCATAGAGTTGATGGACAGGAAGTGCTTTGGACAGATAGTATTTTTTTTCTACTGTCATTCTTATAATACATACTATTTTGATATCTCATGACTAGCAGGTGGTCAGATAAATGAGGAGAATTCAGCATCTTGAAAGTCTGTGACCCAGCATTTGGAAGGCCAGGACTAATTATAGCAAATCATCGTGCAATTTGTTTTCCTCCAAATTTATTTATTTATTTCTGCCATACATGAGAGAAACAGAGAGAGAGAGAAAGACAGCACCCTCAACAGGGTCCTGTTGCTGTGATTCACCTCCAGCCTCCAGCAGGCCTGGATCCTGGGAATGCACATGCCCAGCATATTCAGGGAGGTCTCCAGATGTGAACTAGAAACCTTCCATGTGGAATTGTCTTGCAGAGTTTCCTGACTGACTGCTACATCAAGGTCTAGCTTCCACTAGGTGATTTTTTTTTCAAGCTTTTTGTTTGTTTGTTTTTTATGGAACATCATGCCTTATATATGAAAAACACCCCCTCCCCTGATCTGTTTTTCTTTTTTTTTTTTCTTTAAAAGTTTTTGCCATTGGGTACTTGTAGTCACTGGAGAGAGACAGTGAGAGGGAAAGTGAAAAATCACCCCATGGGGGGATGGCCCAGCTGCAATCCCTTCTCTACCAGCCTCCTCTTAGGATTTGGGGCATGCACGCATACACACCCAGTATTTCAAGCTGCCAGGTCTGGGACTTGAACTGCAGTTGGCCGTGTGGGAGTCCAGAGCTTTAACCATCATACCTCCTGCTGGTCTCTGGTCTTTCGTTTTTTAATAAAAATTCACCATTTAAGTAGAAATGATAAATTATGTTTTTGCAATCCTCAAATATCAGAAAAACTAAAAGTTAACTTTCAGTTTTTACAGGGTCTCTTGCGTTTGCTGCAGTTTGTATGATATAACACCACAACGACATGCTATACTTATTTGAAATAAAATGCTGAATCAAATATCATGTATTTTGAAACTAAAGTAAATGTGTTTGAGTTAAGTTGTGGAATTGAGTTTCATTTTATCTCCTGGGCAGGCTTTGGGGGTTTCCTGTGATCAGAGCTCCTTTGTGAGTTCTCTGTGAGCAGAAATTCCCTGTGTGGTCCAGATGATTTAGGGAGGGACTGAAGACTAACCACAGAGCTTTGGCTTTGCTGTTTTGCTCTCATCTTACACATTAGGAACTCTTCAGTAAGAGAACTGAAAGGCTGACAAAAGTTGAAGTGGATTCAAAAACCATGGAGTGAATATAAGGGCCTTTAACATCAACTTTCTGTTTTAAAAGAATCTTTTAAATCCAAATGGTCTCATGGTAATTGTGGGTACTTTTTGGGCAGTTTTTATTTTAAAGGACTATGTAGCAGTTGCTTCTGTGTTGAAAGTCTGTTTGGTGAGAGGATTTCATGTGATAACATAATTCTAGAACCCATGCATGAATGAGGCGTTACCCTGGTCTCTGAGGCACTCTGTTTAAACAAAGCTGAGTAATAATCAGCAAACATGACAAGAATGATTACTTCCAAAGCCCAAGTGAAATGTTAATGAACTTATGTCTTGATTCTGACTAGATTGAATTTGGGGGCATGACCTTCTTATTTAATTAAGAATAATTTATCAGTGTTATTGTAAATCACAGTGGATTGTAATCTTGGCTGCTACCTGGAGGCTGCCTGCCTTAAGTGGAAGTTTTGGAAAATCAATATGACATCTCGCATTGACACCCAGGATTTGTTTCACACCAGTTGTTGGCTATGTTAGGATGAGTGAGACAGGGCATAAAGCAAATCATCATTTTTTTAAACTCTCTTTTGTTTTCTTGTTTTGTTTTTAAATTGGATGCTCACAGACTATTTATAAGTGTAGCACAAAGAACTGTTTTCCTAAACCACTTGAAAGTAATTTGCCTTTACATCCAGGTAATTTAATGTGCATTTCTACAAAGATATTCTCTACAAGACTGCAATATAACTGTCAAATTCAAAACACTAACGTTGGTACATTACTAACATCTAATTGTCAGATCCCATTCAAGTTGGCCAATTTTCCCAATAATGTCTTTTTTAGCAAAAGGATCCAGTTTAGAATCATCTGTTGGATTTAGTGGTCATGTCTCTATATTCTCCTTTAATTTTCAATGTTTCCTTAGTGTCTTAGTCTGTTTCATCCTGTTTCACCAGGATACCATGAAAATGGCCTCAATCCATCCATGAAGACAGCACCCTTCAGATTTAATCATCTCTTTTTAAACATCTTTAAAGAAGGACAGAATGAGAAGGAGAGAGAGAGAAAGCCACCAGGTCTGGGACTTGAACTGTAGTTGGCCATGTGGGAGTCCAGTGCCCTTAACCACCATGCCACCTGCTGGCCCCATAAGATCTCATTATCTCTTCTTCTTCTTCTTCTTCTTCTTCTTCTTCTTCTTCTTCTTCTTCTTCTTCTTCTTCTTTTTTTAGAGGTTTTTGCTATAGGGTGCATGCGCTCACCAGAAAGAGAGAAAGACAGAAAGCGAGAAATCACCCCCCAGGGGGGATGGCCACACCACAATCCCTTCTCCGTTCTCCTCTTGGGATTTTGGGCATGCACACACACACACCAGGCATGAGTTTAAGCCACTGGGTCCGGGACTTGAACCGCAGCCAACTACATGGGAGTCCAGTGACATAGCCATTATGCCAACTGCTGGTCCCAGGACCTAATTATCTCTTAAAGGCCACAGCTATTAATACCATCCCAATGGCAATTACATTTCAAAATGAGTTTTGGAGGGGATATTCAAACTACAGCATGTGTCTTTTCTTGACTTTCATGAACGTGGAAGACAACTTATTTTGTGCAACGTCTCTCAGTGTGGGTTTTCCTGATGCCTCCTGGTCAGGTTCAGGTTTAGCAGGAGTATCACAGAAGCAGTGCTGTATTCTCATTGTGCCAGTGAGTGCACAGTTTCATGTTGTATCACTTAAGGTGTGTTGTCCTATGGTAAAATATTAGATTGTTTTCTATTTTAATTACTAAGTATTTCGTGAGGGGGAGGTACTTTGAATTTATATACATATCTCATTTCTTCTTAAATCTTCAATTTATACATTGTAGGTTTATATTATTATGAGCTCATGGTTTAATGGGTTATAATCATCATTTGTTTTGATGTTTATTTGTTCCATTTTGGGCCAGTGGAGTTTTTTCAAGTTGGCTTCTGTGTCCTTTTTACATTCCCTATTATTCTTTGGAAATTTTCTTTTATTTTTCTCTTGGAGACACAAGTCATTGTTATCTTATTCTTTTGCTGCTCTAGCTTTAAAATTAGATCTAGAAACCTTTTCTTTTCTCCTAGAAACCTTGTTCCTTTTAGCAGACCATGGGATTTAGAAACCAAGATCTACATGATAGGTATGCTCATTGCTGTTGGGATGTTGCTACTACACACCTGCCTCTCAGTAAGTGAACGGTCTCTCATCACTGTTGCCTTCACCTCATGCTGCCCTACGACTCCTTCCTCAGGGCTAGTGTTCTGAGTCCCCGCACTGGCTGCTCTTCAGTACCTCTTTCCTCATGCTGCTCAGGTCTCAACACCCACTTTGGGCCATCTTGCTACCTCCCAGAGGGAGTCTCATCCTATCTCCCTTATCTAATACCTGTGCTCGGCCCATGGCTCCATGTGGAAGTGTTCCTCACTCAGCTTGGGTTCTGAAACTCTGTGCTTTGGGCACCCCACCTCCCCACTATAGAGATGCCCTCTTTACCCCACTCATACTTGGACACCCCAGTTAAGGTCACTCTTCTTTTAGTGAACTCCCTCCTTGCACTGGCCAGGCTCTGATACCCCATTTTTAGCCACCAGGATTCCCCTACTCTGGTTCAATTTCTATCTTGCCCAACTCCGCCAAATGGCTTTAGGTAAGAGTTGTTCTTGAAGGATAATGGAGCTCAATGTCAGTTTCAAATGTTGATTAAAAAGTTGTGTAGGGGCCAGGAGGTGACAGGGAGTTTAAGGTGGCTAGATCCCACCTGACTGACCATGTGGTTCAGGTCCCAGAGTCAGAGTCTTAAAAATCAAGCTGGGCCTAGGTTTGTGCCCAAAATTCCAAGAGGAGAATGGAGAAGAGATTGTGTGTAACCATCACCTCTGGTATGAGAGGTTATCTCTCACTTTCCCTCTCTCCATTCGTCTCTCTCTACTGAGAGCACGCATTCTATAGCCAAAATCTAAAACAAAAACAAAAACAAAAAAAACAAAACAAAACAAAAAAAGTTGTGCTTAATAACTTGCCAAACTCAAAAGATCTATAATCACATTTTTAAACTGAAATTTTGGAACATAAAATTGAAGAGAAATTCTTTTCTAAATTTCCTTAGAAACTTTGATGTTTGATTAATTCTGCACTCAGTGCAAGATTAACACATATTTACAGTTTATATGTTCTAAAATATACATGCTTATAAATTACTCAAGAGCAAGTTGTCTTTAGATGATCTGGGAGAGATCAAGTACCAGCAGTTCTCATTTACATTCTACCATACATGTGGTCTTTTAAATCACACCAGAAGCCTAAAGTACTTGCCGTTCTACACATGGATTATATACTGATGACCTTGAGTTTATATTCTATCTTAGATCTTGGCCTTGGAAGAGCCCTCAAAACTTCCTCTTTGGATTGTTCTTTAGTCTCAACTGTGTTGAAATTTTGTCATTGAGATGCCCATGAGATGTCAAAACAGATGTCAATAGATGTTCCCGGGTTTTATGCTTATAAGCCAGCACCTACATGACATTTTTATTCTGACATTTTGTAGGCATCTCAAACTCAGATGAGAGGCATTGCCACACCTGAACTCTTCGTTCCTAATACTGCCTTCCTAGCACACCTTTTTTCACACCGTTCAGTCTCTCCTATCCCAATAAATAGCATGACCACCTTTCCAGCCAGAGATCTGGAAATGTCCTTTATCCATTCTTAATCTTCGCCTTTATCACTGTGTAAAATTAGTGCATCTCATGGTCTTTTAGAGGGGAGGGCAGGTTTTTGCCATAGGGTGCATGCATTCACCAGAGACAGAGAGAAACAAAGAGAGGGAAGTGACATATCACCCCCTAGGGGGGATGACCGCACCACAAACCCTTCTCCATTATCTTTTTGTGACTTTGGATATGCATGCAGGTGCTCCTGGCATGATTTTAAACCACCAGGTCCAGGACTCAAACCATGGTTGGCCATTTGGGAGTTCAGCACCTTAACCACCATGCCACCTGCTGGTCTGAGTCTGTTCTCTTCTTTTCAGCATCTGTCACAACTCTAGTCCAAGCAGCTAACGTCCCTTACCTGGTTTGCATCTTGCTTCCATCCTTGTCACTTTGTGATCCGTGCTCCTCACAGCTGCAGAGTGGTATCTGCGCATCATATCATGTCACTAACCTGCGTAAAGACTAACAAATCACGCAGTTCTCATGTTGTCTACATGACCACCCCTGTTGGTCTCGCGGATCTCATCTTGTGCCGTTCAGCCCCACACTCTTGTTTCAGCCATTTTGACCTTCTTTGTGTTTCTGGAACATATGAAACTTTTTGTTTCCTTAGAGCTTTTGGCTATCATCTGCTTAGAAGATAATATCATTATCTTCTCTCTTCTACATAGAAGCTTTTAATCATGATGAGTACGATTTGGACCTAATTTCTATTCTCTTACAGTCATTTATTTTATACTTGAAGGAGAATCTCAGTGGCAATTAGCAGGGAATAACTGTTAAACTTAATTTACTATTAAGAAAACAACAAAAAAAATCTCTGCTTCCCACTGTTTTCATAATAAAAGTTATAATAAAAATCAATATAACTATGACATTGAAAATATAAAAAGGGAAAAATCTGCAATATCTAGAAAATATTTGGCGTATGAAACACTTTGGGATAAGAGGGAATTCAAATGTTATTATTACCAAATTGTTATTAGTTTAATTTCCACATGACTTGTTTCAGTACAGATGATAAATTTGCATTACTAGGGCTTGTAAACACTACACTTCCCCACATTTACATAAAACACAACAAAATGTGTGCATACATTGTCTTTCTTAAAACTTAAAACCTCACGAACACAGAAACGTTAAATGGCTTGTGTAAGATCACTTGCCTACGTCCAGTTCTCTGTACTCCACCTTCATTCAATAAATATTATCTGGGAGCATACTATGTGTCAGGCCCTGTGCTAGGAACTTGTGAATAAAATGTTCCCTAAGAGTTTATAATCGAATGGCGTAGACATGAGCAAGTATTGGACTGTCGGAAAAATCATGATTCATTTTTGAATAGGAAAACATGAAAAAATACATCGTGACTTTTCCAATGACCCAGTATACATGTATGATTGGAGGGATATTTTCCCTTGTTCCACATGCACTGTTCTTCTGGAGCCAGGAACTTCTAAATCAACTTTTGGATATGAGATATGAAAGAAAAGAAGACTCAGAGATTAGCATATTTGTTCACAAGATGTAAATTATTTGGGGCAGTATGAAAGATTTTGTTTTATAGATAATGTACCCAGGAAAACTGAAAATCATTCCCTGCCACCGCAAACAGAATGCAATTCAGTGGAATAGAAAAGATGGCATATTTAGCCTCAAGGGAAGTAGGGAAAAAGGGTTACTCTGAAGAAAATCAGAGACCATGAGGGGAGGGAAAGAAGAAAGTTTGACCTACATGGGAGGGTTTTATTTTCTCCTGCTGAGCACATAATAAGGTTGTGTCCAGAATGGGAGGAGTCTGGAGGGTGAGCAGAGGGAGCATGTCACATCCCCTCATACCGCATACCCTGCGGAGACTAGAAGATAAAGTTCAAAACCGAAGGGATGTACTGTTTAATAGGGTTTCCTCCACTCTGCATGCTTGACTTGCTGGAAGCAAGCTTCATTAGTAATGAATTCCATCATTCCTTAGTACAGAAAGCAGTTTTTTATAATGAAAAGAGATCTGTACGGCAGTAGTTAGGAAATATCTGATACCCACAACATGACAGATTTTTACCTTTGGAAGGGACATGAGGACCCCTTCGCATCCCATTTTCATAGTTTACTAAAATTACAGTATATCTGCCCACATTCTCCTATTTATGAGCTGTCTTTCCTTCTACCCAAGAGTCATGAAACCTTTCTATCCCTGCCACCCACAAGATGGTTCTGGGAGGGTGTCTTACATGCCCATATCTAAATGAAAAACTTCAGTCTGAGGTTTAGATGAGTTACTGAGCTATGTATATATTGGGTGGTTGGAAAAACCATGACCTTTTTTTGGATGTTTTTCTTTCTTTCTTTTCTTTCTTTTTTAGAAAGAGTTTTGGTCTAAGGTGCAGGCATTTCCTGGAGAGACAGAGAGAGACAGACAGACAGGAAGAGAGAAATCAGCCCTGTGTGGGGATGGCCATGCTGCAATCCCTTCTCCTCCATTCTGTGCTCTGGATTGTGGGTGTGCATGCACATGCATACAGCATGAGTTTCAAGTCACTGGGTCTGGGACTCAAACTGCGGCCAACTACATGGGAGTCCGGAGACATAACCAATAAACCATCTGCTGATTCCTATTTTGTCTATGTTTTTCTGAGTAAAAATGCATCATGACTTTTTTGACAACCCAATATAAGGAAGTGTCATAGTATTTATAAGCATCATTAGTGAAAAACCCACCAACTTTATTGAAACAAATTTTAGAAATAGTTTGGTGACAATAACACCTAGAATTTCCTTTCTTTCCAGGATTTCTAGGTGTTTCATATGCTAAATATTTTATACACATTGTTGCTCTTTTTTCCTTTTTACATTTTAAATGTCATGATTACATTGATTTTCATGAAGACTTTTATTTAGGGAACAGGATTTTTTTATTGATTTTTTTAACAGTAAGTTAATCATTATTTCATAGTAATTGCTGCTGTGATTTTTATTTCAAGTTATAAAATAGTATTGAGAAAACAGAAATGAACTTTAAAATCACATTCATCAGTTATTATTTGACTCTAGGGTGAAGATTCAAAAATTGCATTTCATTAAGAAAAACAACATTATTATCATTCAATAGTCAGTAAGCTTCATGCTTATTTTGTATGTCTGTGGTCAATTAATGGTAAGTCTCTAGGAATATGAGAACCAGTAACTTATTATAAACTTTCTATAAACAACTTTCTTTCATTTTTTAAATAATTATTTACTTTTTAATTTTCATTCATTATTATTTTAATCTACTAGAGAGAGGGAGAGAAGTAAAGTCAGAAAGGTAAAGTCCTCATGTCCCTTCCAGGACTCAAACTGCAGGTGGCCATGTGAGAGTCCAGCGCCCCAACCACCAGGCCACCTGCTGGTCCCATATTTGTTCTTTTCTCAGTAAAAGTTGCAGTCATCCATTGCTCAAGTTAGCAACTGACCTTCATGTTGACAGTTCCCCCTTCCCTTACTCATACATCTAATGTCAAGGTCTCTTTATTCTTGCTTCTAAGTAGCAATCTGTTCTGTCTGCTCTGTTCACCCCTGTGACTAACACCCTAGGTCAAACTGCCATCATCTCTTGCCTGGAATGTTGTAGGGATTCCTTAAACAGTTCTATATTTTTGTCCCTTCCTGTACCACAGCAAGAGTCTTGTTAAAAAAACAATTCTCAGTATTAAGGATTAAGTCTGGGTGTCTGGGTTTGTTATTGTTTTTCATTTATTCCTGATTCCCTGGCAGAGTGCTTGACACACAGTAGACACTCAGTAACTATGTATTAGATGAATGAAAATAAATAAAACACATGAGTAAATGAATGAATTAAAGACTGATTTTTTTTTTTGAGAGATTTTTGCTCTAGGGCGCATGTGCTTGCCAGAAAGACAGAGAGAGACAGAGAGACAGAAAGTGAGAAATCCCTACCCAGGGAGGATGGTCAGGCCGCAATCGCTTCTCTTCCATTCTCCTCTCGGTATCTTAGGCACGCATGCACATGTGCCTGAGTCTGGGACTCAAACTGCAGCCAACTACATGGGAGTCCAGCAGCATAGCCATTACACCAACTTCTGGTCCCTAAAGACTGATTTTAATGTCACTCAAATCCTCAATTTTGGTGTTGAATTATTTTGATACTCTGCTCGAAAAAGCAAAATTAAGAAAATTTGAACACAAATAGGTAGTGTTGCTGAAGAATTAGTTCAAAAGTGTCATGAACAGTTTTGTCTCCCAAGTTGAAAGTGATTTGGCAATATATGAGTGCTTATGGAAAGAATCTTTCTGGTCAAGAAATTCATTTAAGTATATTGATAAGGCTTAATAAGTGCACTAGAGTTCTCAATGAAATGTATATGGGATGTAAACTCCAGAAAAGAGTTTTTTTTTCTTGTACTCATTCTGCAGTGTATCAAAACAGTTCTCTTATCATTTGGAGGCCAATCCAGAGGCCAGCAGGTGGTGTGGCAATTAGGGCACTGAACTCCCGTGTGGTCGCTGGTGGTACAAGTCCTGGATCCGGCAGCTCAAACACTTTCTCTCTCTTTCTCCAGCGAGTACATGTGCCTTATGGCTAAAACTGAAATAAATAAAGAAAAAAAGATTAACTGAAGGCCAATCTAACACCATAGCTTTATACTCGATGGAAATTTATGAACTGTGTGTGCGCGTGCACACACGTGTGTGTGTGTGGGGGGGTGATTTTTATTTATTTAATTTTTAGATAGTCTCACTATGTTGTCATCATCCTGCCTTACCATCCTGAGTAGTTGAAACAGGTGCATGCCACCGTGCCCAACGGGTGGGCCAGAAATTGAACCAGGGTCTTCTCTGTGGCCTCATCCTGCTGCTCTACTACAGCTGGGCCTGTAAACTTGTTAAGGGTGGAGAAAAATCAGGAAATATGGAGCCAACAGGTAGTGCGGAGGTTAAGGCAGCTAGAGCCCACATGGCTGACTCTTAGCCAGCAGCTTGGAAAATGCGCCAGGCGCCTGTGCATGCATGCCTAAAATCCTGACAGGAGCCAGGAGAAGGAGTGCAGTGTGGCCAGTCCCCCTGAGGGAGGATTGTTTTCTTTTCCTGTCTGTATCTGTCTCTTTCTGTCTTTGATGAGTACACTTGCACTGAAGCAAATAAATAAATAAATCAGGAAGTAGGCACATACACAAAAAGTAAAAAACGTCAGAGCCCAGAGCATATGTAGATCCAAAGTGTTCACATCAACTTTGCTTGCTCTTAATTTGCACACAGTATCAGTAAGACTGCCTACTTATCTTATTTCTAAGACCATAGCAAATTAAAACTTTCAATCAAAAGCTGGATAGGGAAGGACTGTTGCAGTAGCCCAATAATATCCATGGTAGCATTATCTTTATAGAGTCATGTCTTCCTCCTCCAGACCCTTGTGGACATTGCCTACGGGAGCACACCAACCACACTCGCCTGGTGGCTTGATCATGCTTTTAAAAAGTCATCCCAGTTCTTGACTGTAAGTTTCTTAGGAAAAGACTTTGACTTTTCACAGTGTTCTTAGAGTGTTGCATAAAACCCTATCACGATTATTACTCATAAACAAAACAAAGCACAACTCTGAGCCATCAAGGAAAAATTAAATTATGTTTAATATTGTTCAAAGAGCCTGGAGTGAAGCAGTATATTTTAGATATATTTTTATCACAAATAATGAAAGGAATAATCTTTTTTTCTAAGAGAAGTGAGTACAAAGTTATTATTTCTTTTGTCTACAGTTACTTGTAAATCAGAAAGTGCTCCAAAGATGGCCTTACTATTTACTAGTTCTAATTCTATAAATGCATCATTTGCAAACCCTTTAAATTCAGCCTAGCTCATAGAAATCTGTGAGGAAGGGAGGATAAATATTCCCAGTTTACAAATAAAAACCTTAAGTCACAACTTACCTTTTATTAGCTCAAGGTTATAATTATTAAGGGTGGAGTTGGGACCAGAACTTTTGTTAAGCTTAGGGTACATTTAGTCTTATGGTGTATATCACGTTGGGTAAAATCTCTTTACAATCTAAACACTGTATAGTGATCGAATGTTTAATAATAAATGATAACAATTAAAAAAAAGACTAAGTACAAAAAAAAAAGCAATGTAGCATTGTGATAAAATCACAGCTTTGGAGTCAAAAAGACCTGAGTTTGGGTCCTTCCTATGGCATGTATTAGGCCATATTGGGCAATTTAATTTAAATTTTTAGATGAAGACACTCTAGAGCAATTATTATTCATGTGATTCTATCACTTATGAACATGGTGAAGTATGTACTGGAACCATAGGGAGGAATCTTTTTGGAATCAGCTAATTAAATTTCCTTTGGCTCCTAAAGCAAAACAATCAAGCATTAAAAAGACGTTTATTTGACCAGTGACACCACCTGTCAGACCATTTTTACTGCTATTACAAAATACCATGAGCAGGAAAGCTTAGAGACAGTAAGTGTATTTCTCTTAGTTCCAGAACCCGGGAAGGCCAGTACCAAAGCCCTGACCAATTTGATACTTGGCAAAGGTTAGCGCTCTGCTTACATGATGGTGTCATGTTACTGTGTGCTCATGTGGTGGAGCAAGGAAGGACAGAAGGGACAAAATGCCGTGTGAAGGCCTTTTCCCCTTTTATAAAGGCATTAATTCTACCATGAGGGCGGAACCCTCATGACCTGATTACGTCCTAAACGCTATCCATCACGTGGGTGATTACATTTCAATGTATGAATTTGAGGGTGGAGGAAGCATTTGAGCCACAACCCTACCTCTCTGTATTTTAGTGAGGTATCATTATACTTCTAAGTTTATTTTTTCTTTTGTTCATGAAAGAGATAAACAGAGACAGACAGACAGAGACAGAGACTCCCAAAAGTTTTCATGCTGTCATCCATCCCTGGCGCTAGCCAGCCTGTGTGTTCAGAGGTCCTAGGATGGGACCTGACCTGCGTAGTCAGCCATGTGGGATCCAACCGTGTTAACTAGTACTCCGCTGACTGGCTCTTCTTTTCTATCCAGATGGGAAATGTGTGATTTATAAACTGCTAAAGAACAGAGAGTTGGACTTATGCTTTTCATTTTATGGAGCCAAATTTATTATTTTGGAGCGTCCACCTCTGTTTCTACATCTTCCTTTGTACCATGTTAAGGACACAGTTCTCTAGGCAGCACAAATGCTAGGTTTAGGCCTTAAGTATTCTGTGGTCTCTTCTAGGTTGACAGTAAGCAGGTCAGATGGTAGCAAATCAGTTCAGGCAAAAATAGATCCTCTTCATATTAAGAGTCCTCTTTCTTCACAGTTTTTCTCCTGAGAGGAAAACGTTCTGATGCTTTATTCCTTCATTCTCACTTTCCTTCCAAAAATGAAAAAAAAATCATTGGTTGATTACATTTTATCAGAAAAGACTTTGAATATGTCACTCCAGTTAAAAAAAATCATTGGTTGATTACATTTTATCACAAAAGACTGAATATGTCACTCCAGTCGGCACTTTCAGCTTCATGTATTACTCTAGTCTGTGAGCTCCTCAGGAGTGAAGATTCTGTTGTCTTGCTTTTGCATTCCCAGCACCCACAGTGTCTAGAATTTGGTCTTCAAGTAATAGTGACTGAAGAACCGAATCCATCATCAAAAACAAGAGGCACAGGAAAAGCACAAGGGTACATTTTCCTCAGTGAAGGAGCCCCTGAAATCCTGTGCTTTTCCTTCCTACTAATTTCTTCTTCTATTCTTCGTGGCCAGCCCATGACTGCATGGGAGAAATCGGGAGTTTCCCTAATCCTGTAGCATGGCTGGAGACCATTGCCTTGAGCCATATTACTCTAAAAATAGCATTCTTTGTTTCACTTCCTTCCTTCGCCAAAGAGAACTTTTCCTGTTATAGAAGAAATGTAGTCTGCTGCCCCCTCTCCCCCTCCATTTCATCTGAGTAGGGGCTGGATCAGTGGCAGAAATTCTTCCAGCTCAGTAGCTTTCAAACCTCTGAAGACATTGGAATCACCTGGAGGGCTTACTAAAACAATTTGCTGGTCCTGTAGCTCATAGGTTAAAGGAACTACATCACATGGTCAACCACAGTTCAAGTCTAGACCCGGGCAGCTTGAAAAACATGCCCCGGATATGTGTGTGCATGCCCAAAATCCAGATGGTAAGAAGGAATGGAGGAAAAAAGACTATGATGTGACATGCTTCATTGGGGGTGCTTTCTCTCTTTGTCTATTGAGCACACACATCCTCCGATAATAATAATAAAATAATTTGCTAGACCCACCTGGTCTAAGGGTTCTGATTCAGTGGGTAGACGTGGGTCCCGTGCATTAGTGTTTCTGATAAGTTCACAGGTTCTACCTCTGTTGTGGGCCCCAGGACTGTACTTTGAGCCACGCTGCTCTGGCAGGGCTCTTCTTGTTCTCTGTCCTCCTTGTGTCCCAAGACTTTCTCCTGCTTGTGTCTTTTCATGACTTGATTTTCCTTAGTTTTTGTTTGTTTCTAAAATTAAAATGTATACAGACAACTCCGTAACTTTCCATGATTTGACTTTACAGATCGACTGGAACTGGATATAATCTCATCATAAGTGGAGGGGCAGCTGTATTTTTATGGTGCACAGCATGCTGTTTTCATATATAGTAATATATCTATTTCTTCACATAGTTGTGTGAATGTGGCGGGGAAGGTAAGACTACTTACAGTCTATTCCCATAGCAAATTTCAAGTGTACAATAGACTATATGAGTATACAATTAACTATGATCCTCATGTTATACATTAGAGGTCTAGAACTTACTCCTCCTACATGATTAAAATATTGTATATTTTGGCTATCTCCCATTGCCCCCTTCTTTACCTTGTCCTTAGTAATCACTTTTCTATTCTGCTTCTGTAAATTTCACATGTAAGTGAGCTTGTACAGTATTTTTTCTCTATATGTCTGGCTTATTCCACTTAGCATCATCCTTCCGGTTCAGGTTTATCTATGCTGTCACAAATGGCAGGATTTCCTTTTTCAAAAATTATTTCATTTTATTTATTATTATTTAAGTTGACCAGAAAGAGAGATAAAAAGAGAGAGGGAAAGTGAGAGAGCAAGCCACTAGGGACATGAACTGTGGTTGGCTGTGTGGGAGTTCAATACCTTAACCATCATACCACCTACCATCCCAGATTTCCTTCTTTTTAAAGGTTGAATAATATTTCATTCTGTATGTGTGTGTGGGGGGGCATGCATGTGTGTGTGTTTGTATAATCACATATTCTTTAACCATTAATGTGTCAGTGGACATTTATTGATAGGTTGTTTCTGTATTTGGGCTATTGTGATTAATGTTGTAGTGAACATGAGCATGTAGATCTCTCTTTGATATGCTATTTAATTTCTTTTGGCTATCTACCTAGAAGAGTGATTGCTGGATCACATGGTAGTTTTTATTCATTGATTTTTTTTAAGGCTTTTGCTATAGAATGCATGCATTTGCCAGAAAGAGAGAGAGAGACAGTGAGAGGGAAAGTGAGGAGTCACCTCTCAAAGGGGATGGCCACACTGCAATCCCTTCTCCTCTATTCTCCTGTTGAGATTTTGGACACACATGCACACGTGCCCAGCATGATTTTCAAGTTGCCAGGTCTGGGACTTAAACTGTGGTTGGGCAGAGCCTTAATCACTACACCACCTGCTGGCCCCAGTTGTATGGTTAATTTTTTGAAGACCCTCCATACTTTTCCCAGAATGTCTGTACTGATTTATATTCCCATTAACAATGTACAAGGGCTTCCTTTTTTTTTTTATCACATCCTTGCCAACACTATCTTTTATCGTTTTGGTAATAGTCATCCTAACAGGCATAAGGTGGTATCTCCCTGTCATTTTTAATGTTTCTTTTAATGTTCAAGTAACTGTTGGAATGATCTTATTTCTTCTTCTGACATCATAATGCTAGTGTTGTCTTTTATGGGCCACAATGTGATTTTCTGTTTTGGTTTTGTTTTTGTTCTTTGAGACATTTTTGCAATAGGGCGCATGCACTCATCAGAGAGACAAAAAGTGAAAAATTCCCCCACCCCCAGGGGACGTTGGCCATGCTGTAATCCCTTCTCTTCCATTCTCCTCTCAGGACTTTGGGTATGCATGCATAGGTGACAAAGGTGAGTTTCAAGCTGCTGGGTCTGGTACTGCAGTCGACCATATGAGTCCAAAGCCTTAACCACTATGCCACCTGCTGACCCCCAGAATGTGGTTTTGGTTGTTACAGATTATAAATTCCTTCACATACCAGTTGTCTTATGCCAGAAAAACTTAACAGAGAAAGCTGAGAGGGCTACCTAGCTAGCATTTATGAAGGCTATATTTTGGTAAGTGAAAAGAGATGTTATAGGTTAGTGGTTAAGGAATCCAGATCCTACATAGCTGACAGCTGTTTGAATCCTTGCCTCAGTAGCTAGAAAAACACATCAAGTGTGTGTGTGCTTCAGATCCTGATAGGATGGAGAAATAGAGGAGCTGGAATTGCATGACCACACCCCATTGGGGATTGGGGTACTTTCTCCCTCTTCCTGTCTTTTTCTCTGTATCTCTTTGGTAAACTGTACATGCCCTCAGAAAATTAAAAGAAAAAAAAAAAAGGAAAGGGATAATTTCCTTTGTAACAAACATTTGGACCTTTTTAACAAACTATTTTTTAAAAAACTATGAGTGTTTTTATTATACACCTGGTATCTAGCTAATTAGCCAGTTGGCCTTTTTGAAAACATTAAAAAGAACTACTTCAGTTGTATTGGTGGGATATAAAATTAATGTTCCTGTAATTTTGCACAAAGAATTTTATTATTTACTTGACTGATTCAAGCTATAAATTCATAGTCATGGCTATTAAATTGATCCTGACAAAACAACAAAGTAATTTGACTCGAGAATAAAATATACATTACCTACCTTGAAGATGTTAAAAGCTATATTTTAAATGATCTTCTGTTGTGGTTGATTTTATATATATAAACAAAATTAGAATTATATTTAGTTAGATCATAGAATGAGCTCTTTTTTAAATGGCTTATCTGGGTATTTTTTTTCTATTTATATCTTTTCTCCTTGTACCTCGGGTTATAACAGGAGCATTTGTGTTGTTGAGTCAGCAATAGAAGTATAGACAGCTGTGTATATTTTAATGTCTATTCTCTAGCTGTGTGTATGTATGTAAAAAATCTCACATGAGATTCCTTAACACATTGTTTTCATATTTGATTAACATTTTTATTGAATATTTCTTCCTGTCATTAAATTATTTCCTACAGTTTTTAAACAATTACCTAGTTTTTTTGTTTGTTTTAATGTACCTAATTAGTGGACTAATTCATCAGAAAGAAAAAAATATACATGTCAAATTACCCTCTAGAAATGGAGTAAAAACTTTCATACAAATGTTGCTAACTTTGTTTTTTATTTAAACCTTTTGTTGATGTTGCCTTAGGTTATACTTCTTGTATGATCCTTTAGGGTAAAATGAAATATTTAAACTGATTAGTTTTTAAAATACTATCAACCAGTTTGGAAATGATAGAAATTATTTTTGAATATCCTCTTAGTTTTGAAGACAGATGTTCCTGTCTATAACAATAAAGAGATGAAATGCTAAAAATTATGCCTCAAGGTTGTAAGAGACATAAGAAACTAAATAGATTATGTGCTTCCACCATTCCTTGCTTTTTGAAATATTTTATATTTATCTATGCATTGGGTGGTGTGTTTTTGTTTTCATTTGATTTTTTTCCTCAGGTACAGTGTTCATAATTTTCATAGAAGTTAGTTCCTATAGAAATAAGAAGTTCAGCTCACTTTGTCCTCACTGGCAGTCACAAGTCACTGAGGCCTTGCACGGTGCTGTGCAAGCCACAGATGAGTATGATTTCTTTTTTCAAGTCAGGTGTCCCCAATCCCCAGGCTGCAGACTGGTGCTGGTCATCAGAGCAGGGCAGCAGGGGTAGGAGAGCCAGGCTTCGTCTGTGTTTGCAGTCACTCCCCATTGCTTGCCTTGCCACCTGGGCTCCACATCCTGTTGGATCAGTGGTGATATAAGATTGTCATGGGAGTGTGAACCCTGTTGCTGTGTGAATTTTTTCATTGTATATTGCAATGTGATAGGGTGAAAATTGGGTGCACACTGGATGTGGTGCACTTGGGTCATCGTAGGACTAAAATCACACCTGTATTTACCAGAGACAGAAAAAAGCAAGAGAGAGAGAGAGAGAGAGAGAGAGAGAGAGCTCCTCAATAAGGAGTGGTTATACTACAGTCCTTTTACCTTAATTTCTCCATCCTGTCAGGATTTGGGGCATGTATACACATGGGTCCTGCATGTTTTCCAAGCAGGCATGTGGAGTCCACTTCCCAATATACAGTGTTTAAGCACTGAGCCATTGGCCTGGCCCTTATTCACTAAACTTTTAATTCATCATCATAAGTTCTTCTTTCTCACCCTCATCTCTTTGGCACTCTCAATATTTTCAATTGTGCTTCCTTTTCCTAATTCTGTCTCTATAATGTGCAGTCTGACGAAGGAAAGATCTCTCATTCTTTCAGCTGAACAGAGTTGGATTTAAAACTTTATTCTTCCAACTTCTGGTTGTGTGATATTGAATAAATTATGGAGCTTCACTGAACTTTGGTGAAATGGAACTGTCTTCCTCCCTCATTTTTCTGAAGACTAAATGCAGTCATGTATATTGACTTCCCCCAAAATAGTCAGGACTCAGTAAATACTAGTACCTTTTTCATTTCTCATTTTCCCACTCTTCCATCTCAGTTTTTATTCTTTCTCTTCAAATCTCTAGATGAATACTTTGAACTTCATGGCAGTTCTCTGGGGAAAGACTCCGGATGAAATGCTTTGTTTTCCTTTCTTTTTGGAGTTCATCTTTATTAAAAAGTCACCACTTAACTAATATCAACTTTGATCTCAGTAAGGCTGTAAAGTGCAGTTTATTCCATTTAAACCTGACAAGTCCTAAAGTGACCTTCTAAGCTGTAGATAGTCCTCAGCTTATTTGATAGGAGGGCATGACTATCTAGAGATCACTGAGTGAGCAAGCAAGGTCTGGTATTTTACCACTGAAGTTTGCCTTGTGCTTGGGGATTACTGAGAAGAAGTTATGCTTCAGAGATCTGAACCCCAACCAGTCTGAATGCACCTAAGTCGGTTTGTGCTATACTTGTCGTTCATCTGTCTGTTTACCTGCTGACAATTCCTCTTTGCCTGTTCTCCTTCTCTCTTCTTTGAACACAGCTGGAGAGTCAAGTTCTTTATGAAGTCTCTTCTGTTCATTCCCTCCCCTAAGTCCCATCCCCAGAAATCACTGTCTCTCTTTGGCCTTTCCTGTACCCCATGGATGCTTCTGTCATTGTGCCCAGAATGCTTTGTAGCGCTTGCTTGTCTCTCTGCTCTGCTTCTAGAGGCTCAGCCCAGATGACAGAGGGTGTCAGATCCAGTGTGGAGCTCAGGCACATGGTCTTCTACAGACAACTTTTGAATATAGAAGCAAATGTCCAGTATCACTAGATTATAAAATAAAAATCAGGGACCTCTCAGATATAGGAGTATAGCAGTTTGAAATTATTATAATTGTGGTCTGGATAGAAAACAACCAGCAGAGTTAAACAGGGATGAGTTGGACTCTGCATTCCAGGGTGAACTAGAAATTTGGATCAATCATCACATTGCTTTGCAAGAATTAGGCATGTTATTTGCTTTACTTAATTACTTGATTTCATTATGTTATGCAGATTTAGGAAGAAAGAAGAGTTCTCTTCATTACTCAAAAACTAATACAAAATAATCCAGACAGCTTATTAATAATGCAGCTTAAACCAAAGAATATTTAAGGCTGAAGAAAGCTGAGCAAATACTTCAGTGCTCAGTATTAATTTCATTTGAAGATAAAGCCAGTTCAGAAGTAATGTAGTGGCTACAGAAGTTTTATAGTCAGGACCTGGTTGGAAGACCTGCTAAGCCAGCCACTTGCATATAAACCACACACCCTGTTGGACCCTTAGCTCATCTGTATAAGGGGATGTTGATAACTAGTTTTATTGTTGTGAGGACTTAATAAGCCAATATGTGAAGGAGCCAACAAGTTTTGTTTCTGATTAAATTCTGAAAACTATGAATAAACCCTGTGGTTTACAATGTGATTACAGCATATAAAAAATACTAAGAGCATTATAATAAGTTATGGTGGCTCTCTGTGGGTCTGATATTAAGGATCAAAAATATAAACAAATGCAAAGTATTTGTTTAGAAGGCTTATCTATGTCAAAAACTCTTATGGTACTATTTGTATGTGATTTTGATTTAAAACAATCAAGAAGGCATTTTTAAAACTCAAGTTGAAGTGACTCGAATTTATAGAACTGCTCTTTTTCTTCCTTGGTGTAAACTCGTTTTAAACAAGCCCTAGGGATTTTCATGTCATGAAGAAAAGTCAAGCACCTTCTTTAGGTTGAGCTGACACAGTGAAAAGTCATGAGTGGGTAACCCTTGCGTGCAAGGGATGTCTCCTGCTCACCACCATGGCTGGCTCCTGCCCTAAGGCCCTGCCAAAACAGACCTTCTCCCACTTGGGTGACTATGGAGGTGTAAAGACAGAGCTGTGTGGCACATCGAGGATGACACAGAGTAACTGAGAAGTGGAAGATTTAATTTCAGAGCATCAAGATGAAATAAAATTCAGCCTTGCTCTTCCATCTTATGAGGAGATGACTGTAAATCAGGTTAAATGGAAG
>NW_006159583.1:3348962-3371167 GCF_000334495.1 Tupaia belangeri chinensis
CGGGCCACAGCTCATCAGGAAGCTGAGCTGGGCAGGAATCCTGTGGCTGTGGATGCATGCTCTGTGATAGTAATCCTCTGAACAGGCAGGACATCCTCCAAAGGAATCAGTTTCCATCTGTGGAGCAGTGTTGTAAGGTTACAGCACCTGAAGATCATTGATGAAATGGCAAGAAGGTAGACATACACAGTGAAGACTGAATCTGGGGGAAAGACATAAATCCACACCCTTTTTTTGGAGGCCAGAAGAAAACTGTGAATAAGTCAGAATAACCCAGGCACAGAGAAAGCTAATCAGTTGTGATAAAAGCTAAATACTTCTCATTTGCTTCATTTGCACAGCATGAGCATTAAACAGATTCTAGAGTATAAACTTCCTAAAGGCAGATACCATTTGTTCATTCATCCTTATGTTACCTTATACCCAATAAATACCCAAGAGAATAGAATGATTTTTCATGCTTCAAGAGTATGGTGTATCATCAGTAAGTCTTTTTTTTTTTCTCTGAACTTCCGCTTTAGTCTGGTTAATGATTTTAACCATCTCCGAATTTCTCTGAGCCTGCATTTTTTTTTTTTTTGCCTGAATGGATACATTACATTTGTATTGAAATTAGCAAGTGGGTCTAATTGTCCAAATATGTACCCAGTTGGTCTGCCTTATACCCTTATTTTTTAGCCTTCAGCATACTTTTTTCCCCCTCTATATCTACTTTGAGTTCCAAGTGGAAATGAAATAAAAACGGTACATGCAAAAGGTCAATTAATACAGTTATACATAAAGTGAGCATTGCGTATCACTGACAATTGCACTTTTTTTTTTTAAGAAAGGTTTTTGTGCACTCACCAGAGAGACAGAGAGATAGAAAGTGAGAAATCATCCTCCTAGGGGGATGGCCATGCTGCAATCCTTTCTCCTTCATTCTCCTCTCAGGATTTTGGGCATGCACATACACACATGCCCAGCATGAGTGTTAAGCCACCAGGTCCAGGACTCAAACCACAGTGAGCTACATGGGAGTTCAGTGATGTAGCCATTACACCATCTGCTGGTCCCTACAGTTCCACTCTTTAAGTCTGAGCACTCTTAACAGTTTGGTGTTACCTTACCTTAACGTTCATGTTCTAAAATCTCAAAAAATACAATATGAACATTTTTTACTTAGTACTATACATTAATTTTTTCAAATACTTGTATACTATTCCATTATACAGATGCAGCATGATTGATTTAATCAGTCTTCTGTTCCTGGGCATTTAAATTGTTTCCAAATGGTTGCCATTATTATAACACATACTGAATATCTTTGTGCATCCATTTATGAGTACTTATGCAGGTCTTTCTAAAGGCGGTACTTACCGAAGTGAACTTAACAGGGAGAGGTTACAAAAGGAATGAGCATTTCAATTTTGGACAATCATTCTCAAATTAACCTCAAAGAAAGTACCAATTTGTTCTGCAATTGTCAGCTTATTAGAGTTTATTTTCTTAGACTTCACAAATAATGGGCATTCTCAATCTTTCTTTTATTTTCATTTCTATCAATTAATGAAGTTACATTTTTGCTTTTGAAATTAGTTTGTATGTCTTTGATCATTCTTCTTTTCATTTATTACTTGGACATTTGCATTTTTTCTTCTGTGAATCGAATATTAATGTCTTTTGCCCACTTTTCTCTTAGGATGCTCTCTCTCACTGGAAACTACTAGTGAGCAAACCATTATAAAGTATAATATGTATTTAAAGCTAAAAATTTCTCAAGCATGGTCTAAAAATCCCTTACCCTTGTCAAAAGTGATAGTGTACAGCCATGTTCAAGGCCTGGTGGTTAAGGCAGATCCCACAGGCCAACTGCAGATGTTCCAGTACCAGATCAGGCAGCTTGAGAAACACACTAGGCAATGTGTGTGTGTGCCCCAAACTCCCAAAGGAAGGAGAGATGGAGGAGAAGGGATTGCAGTGTGTGACCACTTCCCATGAGGGGTGCTCTTTCCTCTCTCTTTCCAGTTCTCTGTGTCTGGAGAGCACATGTACCCTGTAGCTTACAAAAAAAAAAAAAAAAGAAGAAAGAAAAAAGAAAGAAAGAAAGAAAGAAAGAAAGAAAGAAAGAAAGAAGGAAAGAAGGAAGGAAGGAAGGAAAATGGTAACATACATGGATGGTGTTTTTATAAACATGGCTATATCCTCTGTTACTGTTATGTTAAGCTTCCTTTGAAATCATCTTTATTGCTACACATTCTTTTCAATATTTTTTATATTCCTGTATCGTATGCAGTTTATCATCCTTCTCAATTTTCCCCTTTCAGCTAATATATTTGGCATTTGGTTCAGTAATCCCAATAATCTGAAGAGATAAACTTCTGCTCTGTTTTTTAAAGAAGGGATGAAAAGAAATAAGGACGTTTTATAAAATACAAAGAAGTTGATATTTACTCCATCTATTTAGTGGCCATTAGTAATTCAGATTTTCTGCTCTTTCTCCTCTCTTCAGCATTTTATCTTCTACCTTTTCCTCCTTTTTTTTCCTTCTCTTTGGCCTTCCCCTCTCTTCTTTCACCTTCTGTCTTCCTCTCTAGTAGAGAGTTCTGTCTAGTCGCAAGTGTGAATCATTCATTTTGTCTCTTGGAATTCTAGGTAAAAACTCCAAATAGAACAAGCTCTGATTGATATTTCTGCTATGAAGAGACATTAAGTTCTTAGATTAATTTCAGGAATGAGGCAGGGTCATTCCAGTAGTTTATGTTTGCTCTGGAGGTATGAAGCAATCCAGTTAGTGAATAGAAATTGTAGATTTAAATTTAGAAGCAATAATATTATATCTAGATGATATAATTGTATTTCTACAACACCTAAGACAAGGAACTGAAAACTTGTTTCTTTTTAGTTGCCAGAGTATGTGTTTATTTGCTATAGAGAGACAAAGAAAGAGAAAGCACTCCCAAGTGGAGTGTAGTTATGGCACCATCCCTTCTCCTCCACTTCTCCATTCTCTTGGGATTTTAGGCATGCACATACACCTGCTTATTTTTATTTATTTATTTTTTAGTTTACAAAATACTTTTTCATTTTTATTTCTTTTGTACTATCAATCACTCTACATCACTTAATGTGTAAAGTGAACTCTCCCAACATGAATACACTTCACACCAGTCCAGTTGAGGATACTATACACGTTATCATCACCTGCCTGTTTTCCAAGCTACTGAGGCTGCTATTTGAACTATGGTCAGCCAGGTGGATCCAGCTACCTTAACTGCTGCTCTATGGGACTGGTCCTGAATTTCTTTTTTTTTTCCAAACAGTGAGCAAGCTTAGTAAAGTAACTTAGTACAAAATTAATGCACAAAGTCAGTAGTCATCCTACATTCAAATAATAGGCACTTGAAGATAAGAATGAGAGTAAAAGAAAACATGCCAATATACAATAAAAACTAAAAACAAAATACCCAGGAAATAAAAAGTAGCAAGAGTTAGAGTGGTGCACCAAAATGTGATACTCTGTGGGGCTGACTGATAGGGGAAGGTTCCAGGTTAGCATCCGGAAACCTCCCTGAGTACACCAGGCACACCCATGCCCATGATTCGGGGCCAGCAAAAGTTAAAGCTGGGGGAGGATTGTGGCATCGAAAAGAAGGTCCTTTTTCTCTAACTTTTTCTCACTCATAGAAGAAATAGACTTCAAAAGATAAAAATTATAATCTTAGATTGAAGAAGCTCTTTCTAATGATTCACATGAAGCCATTAATGAACATACTGATAAGGCTAAACACATAAAATCAAAATTTTCTATATGATTAAAGATATAACTAAAAATGTAGAAATATAAGTTAAACATATTTATCAAGTATATCACCATCAGAAACCTGATTTCTCTAATACATAAAGAACTGTATAAATCAATTTTAAAAACCAAATCAGAAAACGTTCTTCTCTGTTATCTAGAAATAGCAACAAGAAATCTAATACCACTTATCTCTGAGAGAGACTGGAGAGATTTCCTCTTCCCCTAATACCACTTATCTCTGAGAGAGACTGGAGAGATTTCCTCTTCCCTTGGTACTGCTGGGTTTTAACCATGAACATGAGGAGTATCTTAGTATGTTCAGGCTGCTGTAACAAAACTATCATAAACTGGGTGGCTTAAAAACAATGGAAATTTGGGCCAGCAGGTGTGATGTTTAAGGGCACTGGACTCCCACATGGTGTACCATGTTCGAATCCAGGAACTGCTGGCTTGCTTTCGCACTTTCTCTCTCGCTGTCTCGCTCTCACTCTCACACTGTCTCAATCTGGTCAAATTAAAATAAATAAGTAAATAAATAAAGTTAAATAAAATAATTCTTTTAAAAAATAGAGATTTGTTTTTTATAGTCTGGAAGCTGGGAAACCCATGATCAAGGCAGATCTGGTATCCCGTGAGGGCCTGCCTACTTTTCATAGATGCTGTGTTCTTCCACAGCATCTTACACAGATGGCAAGAGTGTTGAGAGAGCTATCTGAGGTCTCTTTCATCTAATTTTATTCGTGAAGGTTCCATCTAATAGCCTAATTGCCTTCCAAAGGTTCCACCTCCTAACATTACTCACTTTGGGAGCTAAAGATTCAGTATATGAATTTTGAGAAAACATACACATGCAGATCATAGCAGGTAGCTTCCAAATAGAAATAAATGAGAGAAAAAGAGACTGGCCAACAAAGACTTTAAAAAAAAAAAAAAAACAGTAAGTGAAGCAAATAGATTTTAAATGTAAAATCTGTTTTCTTCTATTCACTTTGCTGATAGTAACCTATAAAACTAACGTATACAGGTAGGAGAAGAAAAGGAAGAAGACAATAACATAAATAGTCGAACACACTGGCACTGCTTCTTTAATATATATACTTTTTCATATGTTTGCCATTGGGGTTTTATCAGTGGGATTTCTCTGAAAGATTGGTAAAATACGTCCCTTGTGTGCTAAAGGACATTTGTTGCCAGGCATAATAAATTCATTCTTTTCTAATAGAGGAAATTTACTTACCCATTTCTTTCATGAGAGAAAAAGACAGGGAGATTGTACTCCCAACAGGGTCTTAATTCCATGACCCACCCCCAGCCACAGCCAACTCTGAATTATGAACACACAGGGTATGTCTGATGTACTAAGAGAGGTATCCCAACATGAATCTGGAAACTTCTCACATGGGACAGCCTCTCAGAGTATTGTGTTTCTCTGCTGTGCCACTGTCTGGCCCAGTACAGCCATTCTCTATGTGAGTGTAGGAGTTTGCTGTCCCTGAAAAAGGTCCTTTCCTACCCCTTTCTACCTTGCATTAAGAGCAGGCCTGCTTAGATTGTACTTAGGGAAGAAAATGTAAAATTCTAGCAGAAGTGTTGTAATTTTAATTATTTTGTAGTGCTTTTAAAAATAACTAATAATTGAGCTACCATCAAATGGAGAACTTTGTAAGAATTGTAATGTACAGTGGATTTAAAAGATGGATGTAAAAGATGGCACAAAAGATGGCTTCTTGTTTGCCGAAGAGAGGAATGAAAGACCTTTGAAGGCCTTACAGTAATGACACAGCTGTGTTCCTGGCAAAACTGGAAGACATTTACAAGATATTTGATAGTAAATGGAGCAAATAGGCTGGAAACTACCTCTAGTTTTTCCTATTGTACTGTAGGAATGGCAACTGTGTTCAGGATTTTCTGGGCATTTAAAATTACTGGAAAGGGAATTCATATTTATTACCATCTCACTTTCCAATGCTGTCTTTAAAAATATGGTCACTATACCACGTATGTTTTCCTGCAAGAAAGGAACTCCATAAAAATTCCAATTTGTAATTTGAAGTACTTAAGCTCTTTATCTAGGAATATCACAGCGACTCTCCTGCATTTGGGTAAATTTGTGACTTCTTTAACCATAGCTTCTTTACACATCTCAAATCTCCTTCTGGTCAGGAAATGCCGGGAATGGGGAGTGTGATAGTCATTGTAAGAGCTTCTTCAGATTTAAAGAGTTGGAGGTAGAACAGGAAGCATATTTCTACATGGGGGGAAAAAGCTTCTGATTTCTTCTTTTCCTTTGGAAAATGTCTCCCACAGGGTCTTAGCAGGGTACTTTCTGTGCTCATTATGGATCGGTTATTTGGCCTGTTGGAGATGGCAGTGCTCTTTGGATTTCTGGCTTTTAGACCTTGGAGAGCAGTTGTTCCATGTCATTGTCGCACGGCTCATAATTGGATTGGGCCCATATTTTACAGCATGTCAGGTTGGCAGGTTTTGAAGGTATCACTAACAAAGAAGGTGTATAGATTTCCAAGTGTCTTCTTTATTCCTACCATTTTCTGCATGCCCAGGATGTACTAAAGTGACATTTTATATTTACTGATTTGAGTAGTATTATGCTAATTACCTACACATTCTGCATTTCCATTTGATTCCAGCATCCATATGAATGTAGAACTATACTGAATAGTAAGAAACGATTTTCTCCAAGGTCGACCAGTAAAGACCTTCAAAATGTGCACAGAATCACAGCTCAAACTCCTTGCCATAAAAGTAACATTTCGCAAATTTTCATGTTATACCATCCCTATGGCATCTTCCTCAGTCCCCAGATTCTTCTTCATTTTCAACCTGTTTTATGCCCAATGTCCCACAGAAACAGAATGGTGCCTGCAGAATTTATCAGATTATTCACACATTTGAGCCAATTGCATCATTAAGAGACCTAAAAACATCAGATGAACTGGTTTGAATTTTCTTACCTTGTTTTTATTATTGCTGTTATGTTTGTAACCAGACAAGATTCCAAATCTAAGAAAATAGATTAATTTAAAAGAAAAGTGTGCTTTATTCTTTCTTTAATATATCTCTCAATTATCTCTCTTATGTAAACTCAAGTTTTCTTTGCAACTACCAAAGTATTAATGCTTCTGCCACAAAAAATACAGATTTAATTTATTATATTGGTTGTCAGAAAAGTCATGCATTTGACTCATTTTTGGATAGAAAAATATATCATGACTTTTCCAGTGACCCAATAGTTAGGTTTTGTCCTCTTTGTTTACTGGGGGATGGGGGTTAGGAGAAAGGGAAAGCAGGAAAAAGAGATAGTCCTTTTTGACAGCATTTCACTATGTTGTAATCTTTCATTTCACTATGTTGTAATCTTTCTGCCCCAGCCTCCCAATTAGCTAGGATCACAGACACATGCAGTAACATCCAGCATGTTCAGACTGGCCTAGGAACAGAACTCAGATCTCCCTTACGGCTTCCAGCTTTCCAAGCCTACTTGGGCATCACTGTCATTGAACCTTCATTCATAAGGTTTTTCTTTCTGACTCTTAAGTCCCAGTACAAATTTATAGTCATAAATACTTGTCCACATACAATGAGCTTTTTAATTATTTAACTTAATATTTTAAAATATATTTCTGATTTGCTCAATGAAGAATTAATAATAGCTATTGTTTATTGAGAATTTATTATAATAAATACTACAGTAAACATTACATGTATAAAGGTTCTTCAAAAATTTCATTGAAATATAGAATTAATGAGTTAATTTTGGTGCCAAACATAAAAAGTTGAAATCCATGCATAGTTTTTTTAATATAATATGCACTTTCATGATCTTTTCTCTCTTTCTTTTCCCCCAGAGAGCATGCATGCTCACCAGAGACACAGAGAGAGGGAAAGAAAACATCCCCCAATGGGGCATGGTAACATCACAATCCTTTCTCTTCCATTTCTCCATCCTGTTGGGATTTTAAATATACACACACACATGCCTGATATATTTTCAAGCCACAGGGTCCAAGATTCAAACCATGCAGTCAACCTTTTGGGATCTAGCTCCCTTAACCATTAGGCCACAGTACTGGCTCTCTGAAGACCCCTTGTATATTACTTCATTTTTTGCACATGAAGAAATGAAAGCTCCAAGAGGTTGGTTAACATACAAGTATGGTTATTAAGTAGCGTATTGGGATTTGAGCCTCCCAGACCCACTGCATCCAATGTACTATATATTAACTATATATAGTACACTATATATAGTACACTATATAGTGTAGAAAAACTATATAGTGCATATTAAAGAAAGCTTTTTAAAATTTTAATTGCCAAAGGGCATGTGTACCAGCTAGGCAGGTTAAGGGATGTGAAAGCATGGTATACCATAATCCTTTCTACTCAGTTTCTCCCTCCTTTCATAATTTTGCTAGGCACACACATACACTCATGTGCCTTGCATGTTTTTCAAGCCTCTGTGTTCAGAACTTTACTGTAGGATCAGCCATGTGGGATCCAGCTGCCTTAACCACTGTGCCAAGGACTGGCCCTAAAGAAGGCCTTTGCCATTTCACAAATGGAGGAACTAAAATAATAAAAGTTTAAAACAATTTGTCCAAGGTGCATATTGATTTTCATGTGATGATGAAAAGACACAGAGCCCTGTCTCTCTGATTCTAATATCTACTTGGTAAAACCATTATGTTACACATTAAAATTATTCTTATTTTTTAAACTTCATATGATTGAACTGTTAGGCACTCATAGGAATTTTCTCTTTCAACTCTGGTAAGTATATAGATTAAAATCCTGTTCTAGACTTAATTACTGTAGTGCTGGCTACTAAGATGCTGTGCTCTGCAGGTTAGGACCACATGGGAGGTCTGGGTGTGATTACCAGTCCAACCTAAAGGCTATAGTGGTGTATTCCTATAATCTCAGTGCTTCATGGAGCTTGAGGCAGGAGAGTCACAAGCTCAAGACTGGCCTGGGCAACATAGTGAGACCCTATCTGGAAGAACCAGGTGTAGTGTCTCCTGCCTATGGTCCCAGCTTCTTAGGAGGCTGAGGCAGGGGAATCAATGCACGGTGAGACACTGTCTTTAAAAAAAAATCTTATTCTAAAAGTTTAAAATATCTCTACTGGGAAGAAAGTCTTAAAACTGTTATAGCTTAAACAGAAAATATTCCCATCTGTTAGCATTTATAGATACCACGTGGGGATTTATATAATGTTTTTGTTTGATCCTAAAGGCATAGATTAATTTTTACTTCCTTTAATGTATAGTCTCACATTCTGGTGAATTTTAAACTGTTAGATAAAGATAAAAATTCAAACATATAAATAAGGTAGTATCAAATATATTTGAAGTAATAGGCACACTTCAGCTGGGAAGATGCTGAAAACTCATAGGGTAAGGGCCCTTGTGAAATAATCAAGCACAAGACTGAATTAGAATCTGTCTGCATGGTGAACTCCTACTGATGCACCAAACAGACATAACTGTGCCTCTTCTTAGAAACTTTGATGAGTTTCTGCAGATAATGTGGAAAAGCAAACTCCATCAGAGCAGTCCATTTAATTATTTCAAAAAGGAATTATTTACTTAATTTTATTTCTTCTTATTTTTAAAATTTGCTATGGGACATGTGTACTCACTAGAGAGAGAGGGAGAGGGAGAGAGGAAGCAAGAGCAAGCTACCAGGTCAGGTCGGCCATGTGAACGTCCATCACCTTCACCACTGTGCCACCTGTTGGTTCCAGTTCATTTTGTTTTAAAGGTTTATTTTGATTGCTTTTCTACTGGACTCAGTACTCCTTTAAATCATAGACAAAGTTTTATTAACTTTGTGTCCTAATGCCTACCACATTTCAATCATATTTAAGCACTTATCAAATCAGTTCACAACTAACAGACACTCACTAAGCATTTATTATATTCAGGACATTGTGCCAGGTCCTGGATTAACATGGAAAACATACAAAGAACATATTTCATAGAGTCAAGAATTAACGCTGGCCTAGGAATCTGAAGCCTTGAATTTCAATCCTGTTCTTTCTGCTAGTTCAATGTTTGAGCTTAGACAACATTCCTGGTTCTTTGTTGGCTAAAGGGGAAGTCTGGATTCAAAGAGCTCTTAAGCCATCAACTCTGTAAGTCTCTTTAATTATCATTATGCCAGATGTAAGTATGCAAATGCATCTAGAGCCATGTTCAATGTATTGTAGGCTTACAATGTAGTTAGAATAGTAGGTCAGTGGGGTCATATGTGAACTTAAATGTACAGGAATAAACCTTCATGTGAATGAGAATACTAAAATTTGGTATGAATTAGTGCCATGAAAACGGAATTGCAGAATGCAGTAAAGTTTATAAAAAAGATAAAGGAAAGTAACAAAAAGGCTTTTAAAATGATTGTCAGAGCAAGAATAATAAAAGATAGGCCTGAGGATTAAAATGAATGATGTATGATGTAGTGTTATACATTGATACACAAGGAAGAAATCTCCTCAATTAAGTAGAAAGAACTCTCAGTTGAAAAGGATAAAATAAACATGGTTCAGAGGGAAGTGACCCCAAGGTAGGCAAGTAGACAGTATCAGAGTGCTTGAATGAGTACGAGAGTTTCTATTCTCTCTGTAGTGAGAAAGGTGATGAATGGTTTTGAATTGCTACAGATGATCTCTGAGATCTGTGATGAATCTCAGACTCATGGAGGAGGGCAAAGACCTAGAAATAGCCCATCAGTGCCTGGTTTTCACAGTAAGAAAGAGGTATGTCTCGCACATTGTAAGCTGGTAATTTTGATACCTGTTGCTAGCAGAATTTGTGAGCTGGTTTATGGGTTCTGGGAATGAACAAAAAAGGATGATCAACATATAGTGAAAAGTATATCCAAACAACTTTATTTCCATTTTTGGTTAGCAACAGAAGCAGAATATATGCATATCAGTCTTTCAACAAAATCATGGTATCTTTTTGGATAATATAGAAACATTAAATGTGGCTGACTGTGTAGTTAGGTTTATATATAACTAGTTGAGTGACTTCATCAGAGAGATGGTTATCGTGGTATTCTGAGGACAAGGAACATATATAAAGCCCTATATCTACCTCTATACCAAGTATCTGTTTTCATGAATTTCATGAGTGAATATCTAAACACATTAGTAACATCCACCTAGGGTCTTTAGTTGAATACTACAGGGCTTTGCTCTATGCTATTTCAATTTTTAAAAATTTGGTGAAGCTTCGGAAGTCAAGTTTACAATATTTGCAGTTGAACACAAGCTAGAAGAAACAGCACAGTTTGGAAGACAGATTCAAGATCCAGATACTGGTATGTGAAAACTTCATGCCCAAGTTAACAAAATGAAACTCAGTGCAGTAAGTTTTCAGTCAGGCCTTTGAGGAAATGGGTCTCTGTCTTGCCCTGCCAGGAATGGTGGAGAGTGAAGAGGAGGAGAGTGGAGGTACATTGTGGTCTCTCCTGAATTTGCACCTTTATATACTGAAGGTGATCTAGACAAGAGCATGAGGCCGGCTCTTCCCTCGAGGTCAGTTCCTCAACCTTAGAAATGCCCTGTGGCCTATCTCAGATGGTCATCATGATCTGAGAAATGAAAGTTGCTTGTCCATAGTCATAATCTTAGAGACAGAGCACCGTTCTCCAGGATCTGGTGTTATGATGGGAAGAGAAACCAGAATTAAAAATTAAGACGGGGAAAAATAAATTCAAGTGAAAGCAAATCCCCAACTCAAATTCTTTAAGAACAGAAGCCCTGAAGTGCACCCACTTTTTCCTAGGCTGTGTGACCTTCAGCAAGTTACCCAAACTTTCTGAGTCTATATTCTCATTTGCAAAATAGAGACCATAATTACTGTACCCACCTCCGAGATTGTTACTATTACATGTTTTTATACCCGAAGCACTTAGAGCAATGCTTGACAGTATGGGTTAGTTGTTATTACTATTGTTGTTATCATTAAAACAGAAGAATGTAGCAATTTATTATAAGGAGACTAATTAACAAGGTTTCTACAGCCAGCATGCCACAAAAAATACCAACCCCCTAAAAAAATGTAGTAAAAACAGAATGGAGAAGATGTGTCTATGCTGCATAAATAAGAGAGTGACGTAGGCTCTTTCTGCAATCACTGAATACTACAGACCAGCTGGCATTATAGTTGGGAATAGGAAGCTTATGGCTTCACTCATTGTAGATATTCTGGTTTCACTAGGCTTCTTATTGTGAAGCAACTGACATTAGCATCCTATACTGTTCCTCAGTACCAGTCCCTCACTGGGCCATCATCTCCCAGTTGGATTTAATTTCCCTAAAATTGTGACAAAAGTATTTGTGTCTTAGTCCAACTCTCTGCCCATGGGTGTAAAATGCAAGCATTTCTGAATGGTATTTGGCACTTCCCAGGACCTAGCCCTTCCCTTTTCCCTTTGACATTCCTCACCTGGATTGTGTCTGCAGTGCTGAGCTATGCGTAAGGGCAGGCCAGCTTCCTGGCCTCCAGCCTGCTTTCTTCCTCTTGGTCCTACCTGACATACCTTTATGTTTGACTGTGACAAGTGAGAAAATGCTATTTCCTGCATGAAGCTTGTTGGAAAGGTCCTCCTTAATTGAAACCTGCATTCTAGGAGTTACCTCATTCTGTTTTATGGAGATATATGAGCTCCTTCATCAGGTTTCAAGCTCTTTGAAGCAGTGACTGAATTTGCTCACCTTTGCTTTCCCCTCAGGGTCCAATTTGGGTCCCTGAGTCATAACAGGCACATGTAGTGTTGAGTTGCTTGAATTGAATTAAAAGAGAGCACTGGTACCTAAACAGAGTTAGTCCTTAAGAGTCCTGGTACCCAGGATAGACTGGCTAAAGAAAGATGTGATTTCTTGCCCCCACCTCAATAAATACACGTATGCATCCCATTCTTCATTTCTGAACTACTTCAGAAGGTTTTTTTTTTTTTTTATCCTCTTACTTTCTATTAATTTTCTTTTTTCTTTCCTTTCCTTTAGTTTTTCTTTCTTTTGCTAGAGGGTACATGTGCCCACCAAAAAGAGACAGAGACACAGAGAGAGAGGGAGAGGGAAAAATACCCCTTCCCTATAGGAAACTGTTGTGCCACAATCCTTTACCTCTGTCTCTCTCTCTCCTTTGGGATTTTGAGTATCCATACACATGATCAGTGTGTTTCTCAAGCCAGCAGGTCTGGGACTTGAACCGCACAGTTAGTCCTGTGAGATATGACTGCCTTAACCAATAGGCCACAAAACTGGCCCTTTCATAAATTTCCACACCATTCACCTACCATTGATTTTACTTCTCACCTGTTCTGACCTGCTTACTTTGCTAACACTGAAGCTATCTTTATCCCTTTTTTCCACTTTCTGTTCTCTTATGTTCTTCTTAAAATGTATTTTTTTTTCTTTCCCAGCCCCCTTTCCTCTATCAGCTTCAGCAATAGAAAATGCAGCACCAGGGCTCAGAGAGTGGCACAGCAGTAACACAAATGGATCCACATGGGGATATCCCCAATTTATGTCCTGGGGCCTCCTTCTACACATGGATATACACACCCTTGTGTCTGTGATAGGGGCTGGCTGAGGCTGGGGGCAGATCATGGTATGAAGACCCAGTTAGGGATGCTTGTTTGTCACTTTTTTCTCTCTCTGTCTCTTTTCCTCTTATAAAAGAAAAAATAAACTTCAAAAGAAATTTATTAAAAATTTTAATTTTTAAAAGATTTTTTTTATTAAAAAAAAAAGAAGAAAAAGAAGAGCCAGAGTCAGTCCTATAGTTAATTGTTGTGTGGAGGGAACTGGATACCACATGGCCAACTGCAATTCAAATTGTCTCCTTGATGGCTTGAAAAATGTGCCAGAAATGTCTGACTAGAATCCTGACAGGAAGGAGAGATGGGGGAAAGGGATTGCAGTGTGACCAAGCCCCATCAGGGAGTACTATTTCTCTTTTTGTCCCTCTTCCTCTCTCTCTGGAATGCTCATGTACCTTCTGATAAAAAAAAAGGAAAAAAGAAAAAAAAAAGAAAAGAAAGAGAGAAAGAAAGAAAAATAAAGGAAAAGAAAATGGCAGTGCAATTTTATACAAAGTCCGGGATGACCAGAAATCTGTACAGGATGCAGTTCACTGTGGCTGCTTTTAAACCAATGAAAAGCTTTTGGCCTTGTTTTCGTTCTATTCAGAAGGATTTCCGACTAAATCCTTAGCCTGCCATATGGGAATAACTGGGTTAGAGGGCGTCTATCTAATCTGAAACATTTTCAAACATTTGGGACTGTTTTTGGTTCAAGAAAACATAGATTAACATTAAACTTTGTTTTAGCCAAGGTCTGAGAGAGGTTCTAAGCTATACCATGTACACTTGATAAATTTCAGAGACCAGAACTAAGGGTTACACTTTAGTTTGTTCTTCCAACATTGAACTATTTTAATCCTAGTTATAATTCCACTGAAGGCTGGGTTTACTCACCAGCTTGCTTAAACTGCAGATACCATCTACAACCCTGTTATTTAAAAACAATTCAGAAATCATAAATAGAAATTCAGAAGGAGAACTTGATTTTACAAGATGTTGATTCCCTGATGAAATTGTCTAAGAGATTTGCCAAAGACGTTATGCGTCTTAAAATACCCTCTTTTCCTACCAGCCTGGTATGGCAACTTCAGAACTACTTATTAAAAATTAAGACACATATTTTACCAGTTCAACAGTGCATTGCCTTTTGTTTGTTTGCATTTTTAACTAGAAAAGTTAGTATAGTATTGCAATGATCATCCAGAAAATCCCAGGAAAAGAATGACTCTTTTATTCGGCATTTTAGCAAATATACCATGAACACTGGCTATGTCCAAGATACTTCAACAATGGGCCAGCAGGTGGCATGGTGGTTAAGGTGATGGACTCCCACATGGCCAGCTGCATTTGAGACCCAGAGCCAGTGGCTTGAAAATCACTCCAGGCATGTGTGTGTGCATGCCCAAAATACCAGAAGAATGGAGAACGGATTGCAGTTTAGCCATCGCCCCATGGGGTGATTTCTTACTTTCCCCCTCTCTGTTTCTCTCTTTAATAAGTGCATGCACTTTATGGCAAAAACTTAAAAAAAAAAACGAAAACAAACGATACTTCAGCAAATGTTCTTTCTTTTTTCTTTTCTTTTCTTTTCTTTTCTTTTTTTTTTTAAGAGGTTTTTGCTATAGGGCGCGTGCACTCACCAGAAAGACATAGAGACAGAAAGCGAGAGAGAAATCACCCTCCAGGGGGCATGGCCACGCCACAGTTCCTTCTCTCCCAGTCTCCTTTTGGGATCTTGGGCACGCACGCACACGTGCCCGGCGTGAGTTCAAGCCACCGGGTCCAGGACACAAACCTCAGTCGACTGCATGGGAGTCCAGCGACATAGTCATTATGCTAACTGCTGGTCCCTAGCAAATGTTTTTGATAAGGAAAATATGAATTAAATTTGATGTTTGACCACAAGAAGTAGAAGAAGTAAGACATTTTAATAAGGTTAATGCCATAGAAAACTTGCTAAAATGCTCTGAAGAATGAGCGTTCACATGGAATAGGGTGAGTCAGAGAAGGCTTTATAAAGGAAGTAGAGTATGAGCTTTGATAACTAGTCAGAGGTCGGTATATGAAGACTGGAAGCGGACTGGGGACAGATGTCTGGACAGCTGAAACATTCTTAACAAAGTCTCAGAAACAGAGGACCAGATAGTGGTGCAGAGAAAATGTGATGTTCTGCAAGGCAGTCCCCACATGGGAAGGTTCCGTTTAAGATTAGAAATCTCCTTGAGTACACCAGGCCCATGCTTACCCATGATCTGGGCTAGTTGAAGGCCAGGAGTGGATCATGGCAGTAGCCCTTATCAAGGGTGATGTCTCCTTTTTTTATTCTTTTTCTCTCTTGTGCACATGCATGCACTCATGGGAGAAATAAACTTTCAAAAAGTCTCAGAAACACTACAGTGTGGAGTATAAATGAGAAATGGAGACTATTAGTTGGGTTTAATTTTATGCAAATTAAAGGGAATGGTTAGAGATAAAGTTAAACTCAGTAGGTCCGGAATCTCTGATTAAACTTTGGCCGGTGGTGGGAAATATTTTATCCATTATTCTGCTCTTTTGACAACTTCAGAACTGTGTTTTAGGATAATTAATCTGCCATCTGCATGTAAGCAATGTTGTAAAGGAAGAGAAAATGAAGTTAGGAATTATAATAACTAGTTGAGATATTATTATAATGGCCTTACAAAAAATAATAAGAGTCATGCTAGGCTGGAGAAAGAATGATTGAAACAGAGGGGTGGAATTGAGAGACATGGTCTAGTGAAAATTTCTATGGTTTAGAACCTGAGAATATGAGAGGAAGAAGAGAGGTAACGAAAGGGCCAAGAACAGATCCTGTTTCACAAGTTAAACAAATCAAGTAACTCAGCTGTGTGTGGTGGGAGGTGAGGGCAGCTTTGCAGGTGGTGTGTGTACATGCAGTTCCCAATGAGCAATTGAAAATGTGAAATTGAAACTCAGGATATGAGTTGAAATATAAACTTGGGACTTACGTAAAGGAAGAGGTAGAAGACATATGAGTGGACATGAGTACAAATGGAGAGGAAAGAAGATAATAGGCCAACGACCGGACTCAAAAGGAAAGGTGGTCTACCTATAGGTGAGAGAACAAGAGTCAAAACGAAGTATGAGTCTGGGGCTTGTTTTTGGCTCATTATATTAAGTAGTCTAGATTTTCGCACTTTCTTTAAATAACACACATAATGATGGGCATGTGTGCATGTATGTGTGAGAGAGTCTGGTGATCAAGGACTTGTTTTATATAAGTGATAAAATTATTTAGCTAAAATATATGTTGTGCTCACGTTTCATCAATAATAGAAACAATCAGTCAGAAAAGGAAATCTGCAGAATTTTACCCTCACGTTTCATCAATAATAGAAACAATCAGTCGGAAAAGGAAATCTGGTGAATTTTACCTTAGCCAATAAATAAAGCTTCTGCCAAAACTAAGTTAACTAAATTAGATATTTTTCTAGCCCATTTCATCATATAAAACAGCAACAGAAATTTCATATGAGCAGTTGCTGAATTGCGTTGGTTGTTGAATTGCATTGATGAACATACCCCAGGAACATATTTATATTTAGATAATTTACTTTTTCCTTTATTTATTTTTTTATTCCAGAATAAAAGACCAAGCTATGATCGCAACTGGTGGAGTGATCACAGGCCTGGCTGCCTTGAAAAGGCAGGACTCTGCCAGATCCCAGCATCATGTCAACCTCAGTCCATCACCGACTGCCCAAGAGAAGAAGCCAGTCAGGCGACGGCCCCAGGCTGACGTCGTGGTTGTTCGTGGCAAAATCAGGCTATATTCCCCGTCCGGATTTTTCCTCATTTTAGGAGTGCTTATCTCCATTATAGGAATTGCAATGGCTGTCCTTGGATATTGGCCCCAAAAAGAACATTTTATCGATGCCGAAACAACATTATCAACGAATGAAACTCGGGTCATTCGGAACCAAGGCGGTGTGGTGGTTCGTTTCTTTGAGCAGCATTTACATTCTGATAAAATGAAAATGCTTGGCCCTTTCACCATGGGGATTGGCATTTTCATTTTTATTTGTGCTAATGCCATTCTTCATGAAAATCGTGACAAAGAAACCAAAATCATCCACATGAGGGATATCTATTCCACAGTCATTGACATTCACACACTAAGGATCAAGGAGCAAAAACATCTGAATGGCACTTACACGGGTTTGATGGGAGAGGCAGAAGTGAAACAGAATGGGAGCTCCTGTGCCTCTAGGTTGGCAGCAAACACGATCGCCTCTTTCTCAGGCTTTCGGAGCAGTTTTCGAATGGACAGCTCTGTGGAGGAGGATGAACTTATGCTCAATGAAAATAAGAGTTTTGGGCATCTTATGCCCCCTTTGCTCTCTGACAGCTCTGTCTCTGTCTTTGGTCTCTATCCACCTCCTTCTAAGACAACTGATGAGAAAACCAGCAGCTCTAAGAAATGTGAAACCAAGTCCATTGTGTCATCATCCATCAGTGCTTTTACACTGCCTGTGATCAAGCTTAATAATTGTGTGATTGATGAGCCCAGTATAGATAACATCACGGAGGATGCCGATAATCTCAAAAGCAGGTCAAGGAATTTGTCAATGGATTCCCTTGTCATCCCTTTGCCCACCACTAGTGAATCTTTCCAGCCAGTCAGCCTGGGACTCCCAAGGAATAATTCCATTGGGGAGTCATTGTCAAGTCAGTTCAAGTCCTCTGTGGCCCTGGGACCTGGGGCTGGACAGCTGTTGTCTCCTGGCGCTGCTAGAAGACAGTTTGGGTCCAATACATCCTTGCATTTGCTCTCATCACACTCAAAATCCTTAGACTTAGACCGAAGAACCTCCACCCTGACTGTTCAGGCAGAACAACGGAAGCATCCCAGCTGGCCTCGGTTGGATCGAAGCAACAGCAAGGGGTATATGAAACTAGAGAACAAAGAGGACCCAATGGATAGGTTGCTTGTGCCCCAAGCTACAATCAAAAAAGACTTTACCAATAAGGAAAAGCTTCTTATGATTTCAAGATCTCATAATAACTTGAGTTTTGAACATGATGAGTTTTTGAGTAACAACCTAAAGCGGGGAACTTCCGAAACAAGGTTTTAATGTTTCAAATATGTCGTTTTACAAGGGTATATATTTTAAAACTATTTTCACTGGTGTGTCCTTCTTAAAGTATTGGTTGTAACCCTTTTTAATCAAATAATTCTTAGTGTATTAGAACTGGCTGCTTAACTCTGTAAAAGAGATGGTTGTGTGTTTAAGTGTCTTATGACTGCGATGCTCTATATTATCACATAAGACTTTTTTTCCATCCCTTTGAAAGCATGATTTTTAATTAATCTGAATACAGAATGATTTGTTTTAAAATTAAAACTCCTTTTCTTTACTTTGAAGTTCTTCCCTAGCTTGTCATATTCATAAAATGAAGTGTGGGAAACATAAGGTACCAAAGTGTAGACTAGCAGTACCAAATTCAGGCCCAGCACTCTAAGCAGATATATATATATATATATGCATAAATGAGTGTGAGTGCAAATCTTAGGATGATTTTCTGAATACTTGCTTTTATATAGGATTGGTTAAATTGTTTAAAGGGAAAGAATCTAGTTTATGTGTGAGCTAAAATACTATGAATTGGTTTAGTTCTGTGTGAGCTCAATAATATGAATCTTATTCTGAGCTCTAGGTAGGTAGGTAGGTAGGTAGGTAGGGTTTTTTCCAATATCAGTTCTGTTTTAGTGATGTTTTCTAAAGAGATCATATTCAAGAGCCATGACTGAAAATCCCAGATATACTTAGGGATAAATATCAAAATGTTTTCGCTGTAACTTTAGATATTTAGAATCAAAATTTCTTTGCAAACTGCCTTGAAAATTGAGTGAATCAATATAGTTTGTAGCAGTGCTATCTTGAAATAACCATGTACATGAAGAAAATGAGTGATGAATGAAGATACTTTATATGCTAATTAATGCTTAATAGTCTCAGTACCTTTTTCTAGCCATCACCATCCAATATATACTCATTCCCAAATCTTTAGTGCCCCCCAATACCTTTTAAGGTTCTTTTATTTGAAAAATATCAGCTAATCTTGATTTTTTTTTTTAAATCTTTGTGTACACTAGCTTGGTGGTTCAAGAAAATTCAATCCTTGATAAATTGCCTTGAAATTTATCTTGTGCTGGAAAGCCTTATGATAACTCCAAAGACTTTCTTATGGTCTACTACATTTTTAAGGTTGTGGTTCTCAGTTGTTGGAGATAATAAAAATAAAAATGGGTGTTTCCATCAGAGAATTTTCATGTGTACCATTTGAGGTAACATAATTTTAAGAATTGTTTAGTGGAATACTCAGGAAATTTTACAGGTTTTCTCCAATGCCTAAACATTTCTGAACATCAGTATTGCAGTTGCTGTGGAAGAGGAGGAAGGTGTGTGTGTGGCTACTGCACAATAGTTGCATAATGAGCTTCTCTCAATGGAAGCAGTGTGACTTGTTAGAACATCAAGCCTGTGTACTGTAATAGAGTGGGCTCAATATTTTACTATAAAACATTTAATAAACTCCCATTCTTAATAGAGATGTGTGTTGTTTTACTTTTGCTATTATTGTGAAAATAAAGTGTACATTTCTGTGTTCCTATTTTTTTAAACTTTCAGAAACATTCTACTGAGAGCATTTGATAGCCTAATACATTTACTGGGTCCCTTAGATTTTTAACTCTACTTCTATTAGGTGAAAGAGCTAGGTCCACCCATCTATTTGATTAGGCTATTTTTGTATTTTGTTATTTTGGGATCATTCTCACTTAAAATTTCATTGACTCTCAGGAAAATAACCAAGTACACCATTCAGCAGATGTCATTGGCAAGCCCAGATTTGAAAACAACGGCTCCGAACACCCCTGATGTGCAGATGACTAAACCCATATAATTTGCTCAGTTCACCCCTGTAAGAGCTCTACAGATTTGAAAGAGATTAAGCAGTATGGGTTTTGGAGGATCCAAATAAAGGAACTACAGGTTTAAGGTAGTAGTTCCTATTTCAACCTTCTCTTCATCAAAAAGCTCTAGATTTTTAAATTATTATTTACCATGCAAATCCATTTTATTAAATAATAAATAAATTTTATTTTAAATAAAAGGCACATAGTGTTAATTAAAATTGAAGAAAAAGTCTGCAAAAATGATGTTACAATATTTTAATTTTTAATAAAAATATTATTTTATTTTTATTTATTTATTTTTAAGAGATTTTTGCAATAAGGCACATGCACGAGACAGAGACAGAGACTGTAAGTGAAAAATCACCACCAGAGGGGATGACCACACCACAATCCCTTCTCCTCTTGGGATTTTGGGCACATGCTCACATGTACCTGGCATGATTTTAATCTGCCAGGTACAGGACTCAAATCACAGTCAACTATGTGGGAGTTCAATAATGTAACTGTTATGCCAAGTGCTGGTCCCAAAAATATTATTTTAATTATCAGAAAGTACATACTTGTAAGAAAAAGACAGAGAAAGAGAGAGAAAGCACCCTGCAACAAGGCCTGGTCACACTGTAATTCCTTCTCTTCTATTTCTCCATTTTGTTAGGACTTGGGGCATGCATGCATACATGCTCGGCATGTTTCTCAAGCTTCTGGGGCCAGGATTTGAACCCTTATTGGCCATGTAGTATCTGGCTTCTTTAACCATTAGACTAGAGGGCTTGCCTCCATATTGATTTGAATGATACCAAATCAATTATATTGGTGTAATTCACCTAGAAGCAATGAAACCTGACATTTTAATGAGATTATATTCTGTACATTTCCTGTAGGCTTTCATGAATTTTAAAAGTTATTCAGAAACTCTATTTCTTCCTCTGGGAAACCCTAGGAATCTAGACCACAGGCTAGGTTCCTTCAACCCCAATAGTTTCTAAGGCCTGTGTCCTATCTGAGGTAAATTAATTTCCTAGGGCTACAATAACAAGAGAGCACAGACTGGGTGGTTTGAACAATAGAAATTTATTTTCTCATAGTTCTGGAAGTTAGATGCCCAAGGTCAATGTGAAGGTTGCTTGGTTTCTCCTGTGGCCTTTCTCTTTGCCTTACAGATGGCACCTTCTCACTGAATCCTCACATGGTTTTGCACACTCCTAGTATATTTTTGTGTATCCAAATTTCATCTTCTTTTTTCTTTCTTTCTTTCTTTTTTTTTTGCAATTGAGATTTATTGGTTGTGTCAAGGATCAGTACAGACATTTCAATTTGTACCCAATTTTTTGGAGAGGTTTTTGGAATTTTTTTCTATAGGGCGCATGCGCTTGCCAGGCAGAGAGAGACATAGAGAAATCCCCCCCCAGGGGGGATGGCCCCATCGCAATCCCTTCTCCTCCATTCTCCTCTCGAGATCTTGGGCATGCACGCACACGCGCCCAGCGTGAGTTTTTTAAGCCACTGGGTCCAGGATGCGAAACGCAGTTGACTACGTGGGAGTCCAGCGACATAGCCATTACGTTAACTGCTGGTTCCCTCAATTTTTACCCAATTCTTAACCTATGTACCAAAAATTTAAAAAGCCAGGTATAGTCATTTTCTTTAAGTTATTCCAGTGACATTCCAGCTTCAAATTTGTAGGCAAATTTTCCTTGAGAGAATATAAAGAACCACTGTCTTCAAACATTGAAAGCTGTTATGTAAATCCCACCAAATCACAATTTAGTATCATACACACTACATAATTCAAATTTCCAGTCTTTTTATATTCTTTATTTGGAGAGGTTTTTGCTATAGAGCATGTGC
>NW_006159583.1:3371251-3380216 GCF_000334495.1 Tupaia belangeri chinensis
ATTCTCCTCTTGGGATCTTGGGTACACACACACATGTGCCCAGTGTGAATTTAAGCCACCAAATCCAGGTCTTGAACCACGGTCGACTACAAGGGAGTCCAGTGACATAGGCATTACGCTAACTGCTGGTCCCTAAATTTCCAATCTTTCACAACACATTAACAAAATTTTTAGGAAAACTGGACTACCACGACCAAAGATGTTACAGAGCACACACAATTCTGACAGGGAGAGCAACAATTAAAGAGTGGTTTTCTTTAGGAAACAATACTACTAAAAAACATAATAAAAATAATTTAAAATATTCAAGACACTTTAAATGCATGACAGTGACTCCAAACTGCCATTTAGTATGCTTTGTATTTAGGATATAAAAACTACTCACCCGCTCCCACCTATGGAATGTTAAGCTGACACATAAGAAAGTCAAAGCCTCTTATAAGTCAGTATCCCACTATTTTCTGGTTGTACTGGAAAAAAAAAAAAAACAGTAAATGATTTCATCTCTTAAAAAAAGCATTTACACTTAAAAAATGGGATGAGGTGGGATTCTCTTCTTAAAAATGTTTCTAGAGCTACTACAAAACTTGCATCTAAAAAGTAGTTGATAAAAATATTCCTCTGGATTGTATAAGAAGGGAGACAGGGACCATTGATAAGACATGGTATATGACATTACTCAGACTTGACTTCTTTCTCACCTGCTTCATCAGAGGGTGGACTCTCCTCACTTATAGATTCTCCATTTTCTGCAGGTAAATCTTTAGTGTCTAGGTTGGCCACTTCAGCCTGTTTCCCCTTTGCTGCTCCCCTTTTCCCTTTTGTTTGTACTCTTGTCTGAAGATTTATCCTTCCCTGCCACCTTTTTTGGCTTCATCTCCACTTTTGCAGGAGGTTTAGCTGACAACCTTGCCGATCTCAAGGGGGCTCTTTCTTGGCTGCGCCCTTGGCTGAGCTGACCTTCCTGTTGGGCATCTTGGCTGCGGACAGGGTGCATGCTGGGTGCCTGATGAGGCCATGGCATGCCTAGAGCCTTTGTGGAGTTGAGCAGATAAACCCTATCACTCCTCCTGCCACCGGAGCTGCTGGAACTCCCCAAATTTCCTCGTCTTACAAAAATGCCAGCCATATTGCATCAGGACCCACCATAACAGCCTCCTTTTAATGAAATCACCTGATTAAAAGCCCTACATACAATCTTTGAGGTTCTTAGCAGAATGAGGCAGAAGGATTGTGAGCTCAAGTCCTGGCAACGTAGCAAAACCCTGTTTAAAAAAAGAGCAGGTCATGGTGACACATACCTGCAGTACCACCTGGTAATCTGAGGCAGGAGGATCACAACACAGAAAGACACTATGTCTAAAACAAACAAACAAACAAAACAAGAAGTCTCTACACATATGATTTTGTCATTCTCACAACATTAAAGTAGTTTTCAGCAAACAGGGCTGAATGTATCATTTTAAATTAGGTGCATTCTCTTCTTACTATCTCCCTTTACTCCTGGTTGGTAATTAGTTATTTTATTACAGAAATGATTGAGAATGTTTATTTTATTTGTGATTCCTTTATTTATTTATTTTTTATTTTTGGAGAGATTTTCGCTATAGGGCGCGTGCGCTCACAAGACAGACAGAGAGAGACATAGAGACAGAAAGCGAGAAATCACCCCCCAGGGGGGATGGTCACGCTGCAATCCCTTCTCCTTCATTCTCCTCTCGGGATCTTGGGCACGCACGCACACGTGCCCGGTGTGAGTTTTAAGCCACCAGGTCCAGGACGCGAACCGCGGTCGACTACGTGGGAGTCCAGTGACATAGCCACTACGCTAACTGCTGGTTCCCTGATTCCTTTATTAATACACAGTTTAATAGTTCAATATTATAATAACTATCTACTTTTTTTTTCAGTCACCAAATATATATTATGCTCCTAGGAGCATGTGAACTCTACAAATTAAATGTAAAGATTTCTGTCTGTAGTACAGTTGTTTATAATGTAAGCAAGACATCATTATTTGTACTACCAAAAAAAAAAAAGAATAGGGGCCAGCAGGTGGTGTGGTGGTTAGGGGGCACTGGACGGCGCTGGGCTCCCACATGGTCGATCACGGTTTGAATCCCAGACTTGTGGCTTGCTTTCCCACTTTCCCTCTCTTGGGCGTTTGCTCTTCCTCTCTCTGTCCATCTCTGGGCGAATTAAAAAATAAGTAAATAAATAAATTAAATAATTCTTAAATTGAATAATTGGCTACTAGAATCTGGAATTTAGAAGCATTAGGACATTAGAGCTGACACCCAATGTAATACAGAAGTTAGTGGCAGAATCAGGACTTGAATCCAGGACTGTTGATGCCTAATTTTGGAGGGAGTGGGGAGATTTTTGCTATAGTGCATGTGTGCTCACCAGAAAGACAGAGAGACAGAGAGACAGAAAGTGAGAAATCACCCCCAGGGGGATGGCCATGCCGCAATCCCTTCTCTTCTATTCTCCTCTCAGGATCTTGGGTATGCACGCACATATGCCCGGTGTGAGTTTAAGCCACCAGGTCTGGGACTCAAACCATGGTCAAGACATGGGAGTCCAGCAACATAGCCATTATGCCAACTGCTGATCTCTTGATGCCTAATATTTTCATTATTTAGAATCAAACTAGGTTTTTAAAGACATGTACTGGGGCTGGCCCGGTGGTCTGCTGGTTGAAGCAGCAGGATCCCACATGGCTGACTGTGTGATTCAAACCCTGGTCTCAGTGACTTGAGAAACATTCAGGATCCATGTGCATGCTTAAAATCTTGGAAGGAAGAAAAGATGGAGATGAAAGGATCACAGTTTTACCATTACTCATTGGGAGATGGGATATGTTTTACTGTCTGTCACTCTGTCTCTCTAGTGAGTACACATACCCTTTAATAAAAACAAAAGATTCAAAATCTCACAATTACTAGATTTTGGGTTTCTTAAAACTGGTAAAAAGAGATGTATCTACAATTCCAGGCCAAAAATAAAAGTGTTGAAACCTTCAACGCTATTTTCTTTAAAGGTTTTTATGTATCCAAATTTACTCTTCTTACAAGGATGACAGACATATTGCATTAGGATCCACCATAACAGCCTCCTCTGAACTTAATCACTGCTTAAAGGCCCTAAAAACAGTCTTTGAGGTATTTACATGTATTTGCCAGACAGAGACAGAGACTGTTATGATCCTGGGGAGGTGCCATGTCACAACCCTTCTCCATTCTCCTCCTGGGATTTTGGGCACACCTGCACAAGCACCGAGTGTGATTATCAATCCACTAGGTCCGTGACTTGAACCATAATCAGCCATGTGGAAGTCCAGCACCTTAAACATTAGGCCACCTGCTGGCTCCTTCAACACATGTTAAAAATATTGCAAGGGTTGCTTAAGGAGCAGACTAGGGAATGATATTAGAAAAGACACAAAACTTGGAATGAAAACTTTTACGATTTATTTTATATCTTGATTTCCTGTATTTTACTATGTTAATTATGTATCACTGCCTTGAAAATTATGCTATTAAGCCCTTCCAAATCATTATGTTATTTTTCAACAAGATTTCTGAAACTAAAATGAGACATTTGCATCTATATTCAATAAACCACATGGATGAGAGGAAGGCAGGAAGACAAAGAAAAGTGTGGGATTTGGGAGATAAGAGAGGAAAGAATGCCATATGTTTTTCCTGCTTACTGAAAATCCATATGCCTAGCAAAAGGCATTCCATTTAAACTTTATATTGGCATAAAATCAAGCTCATAATTTTTAATCACTGAAGCAGTGAGAAAACATTCTCACTTAATTTTAAAAATACATTTTAGTAGGTTTTAGCCATGTTTACTGTCCAGCTCATTTGAGTTAATCACCCGAAGAGTTAGTGATTAATCATTAATTTGAAGTAGTCAACTAATGAATCATCAATAGCTCAAAGGTGTTCGGAGATCATTACTTTTAAAAATGAAATCACCTTTTTAAATGCACTCAGATATTTTCTATGTTCATTAGGTGTGAATTTTTCCCTAAGGCATTTCCAAATTCCAAATATGTTGCCTCATGTTATAATTTACAATGTTAATAACCTGAGATGTCAAGTTAACTTTCTAGCCAGTCATTTGAGGAGTTAAGGAATTCACTTTCAAAGGCATTTTATGAGTTCATTATCATAGGCTATTACTGTTTCAGGGCCTTCAGAAGGCCAAATAAAATATATATGAGCAGAAACTAGGGAGGACCTTGAGAACTTGGATCATATTCAACATAGGATATAAGTAATTATCCTTTATTGTGTAGTATGCTCATTATAATTTAAAAGATAGGAAAATGTACTGTTATGAAGTAATATACATGAAATATATTCTTTCACAGGTAAATACGTTGTATTTTATATTGGCCGGCAAGATGTTTAGCACCTTACAAAATAAACTTAATAAGCCATGTTTTTCTCATTTAGATTTCTTCTGGTATTGATATAAACTAATAAATTCTGATACAATCTTATTATAAGCTTATAAAATTCCACCAAAAATATCTAGTCCCAAAAGTATAGTCTGCTCTCAAAAAATTAAATTCTTACTATGTAATCTGTGGACCATTCAGGCTTTTCTTTTTCAGCTTGATTTATTTATTTGTATACTTTTGTTAAACCAATGTTATGGCTATGTTCTATGCTTGATAGGTTAAAGGAGAGGTAAAATCAAGTATTGACTACTCTGCCTTACAGGAGTGGCAATGGCCATGGATTACAATAGAAGAAAAAGGAGAATATGTGTAAAGGTACAATGCGTGGGCAATATATCAAAGTAAGTCCTTTCTACATGCTATGGGGGTTTTTTCCACTCCTATTGCCTTAGTTGACCAAGAGTTAGAATGGAGGTCACTGTCTATTTAGGCATGTCATCAAAGGATTTATATCCTGGAAATTCCAGGAAATTCTGGACTTGATTTTAACGTATCAGGATCTTAGACACTGGAACCTACTGGGTTCCAAATAAAAGTTGGTGGAATTGATTTCCTTTTTTCAGCTCATGGCAAAAAATACAGGCTAAATTTCATTGTCCTACATTTATGGGTAGTTTGCCAAAGACTTTATCATAAGAAAAGAGATTATATGTGACTAACTGTACAATTTGAAGTTTTACTCGGCTAGATAACATTATTTGGTCTATCGATGGATTTCATGGAGTTGGAGGAAGAATTATATAGTGGTGGTCTTGTTTATTTGATTCCAGAATAAGCGAGGAAAATAATTTCAGAGACTGTACTTTTTCCAAAATAAATATAAAGATGATCTCTGAATGGCAAAAGGAATTTAATACTTATAGGTTTGACCAATGGTCCTTTTGAAACATTAAATTATACTATTTTTTTGTCCCATGTATTAGCCTTTTAACCATAAAGCCTGAGCTCTATAAAATAAAGGCGATACTTTCAGTTTATCAGTGTAACAATTACCCAGATGTACATAACATTTCCACTGAGGATTTTATCAATCAAAATGACCATTTTCAGTTTGTTCTAGAAAGTTGTAGATTATGTTCCATTTTTCAAGGTCTCATAACCGGTACAGAACATTTTTCTCATTCTCTAGTCTTCCAGGAATTTTAACATTACCTGTGCATTCAAATCACCTTCATTTTCTAGATGTAAACTGAAATGGAAGCCTTTTTTTTTTTTTGGAGAACTTTTCACTATTGGGCTCATGTGCTTGCCAGACAGACAGAGAGAGACATAGAGACAGAAAGCAAGAAATCACCCTCCAGGGGGGATGGTCACGCCGCAATCCCTTCTCCTCCGTTCTTCTCTCAGGATCTTGGGCACGCATGCACACGCGCCCAGCGTCAGTTTTAAGCCACCAGGTCCAGGATGTAAACCGCTCGACTACGTGGGAGTCCAGCGACATAGCCGTTACGCTAACTGCTGGTCCCTGAAGCCTTTTCTTAATGAAATTTTACATGTTTGAGCTAACAGCAGAGAGAGGGAAAATAGAAATTTTAGATGCAAATATTTAGTCTTCCAAGATGAGTAGGAAAAAAAATCCCATTATTAATTTTATGAAATGGTACAAACAAACAAACAAAACAAACTAGAACGTTAAAGTCTCAATTACCTTATGCACACTCATGTGACTTTTATTTATGGCAGTGGAAACCAATTATGAGATCTGCACTAATCTTGATATTTTTGAAGAATTAAAGGGGACTTCAAAAAATAGGGGCCAGACCCATAGCTAAATAGTTAAAGGAGCCAGATTGTACATGGCTGACACAGTTCGAATATGGCCCTCAGCAGTTTGAGAAACATGCTGGGTGCTTGTGTGTATATGCCCCAAATTCTGGCAGCATAGAGAAATAGAGGAGAAGGGATTGCAGTGTGACTATGCCCTATTATAGGGTGCTTTCTCCCCTTCCCCTCTCTTTCTCTATTTTTTCTCTCTGAATACACAGCCCTCTGGCAATTATTAAAAAAATTTGTGGAAAAAATTAAAGTATAAGTTTATATTGTTGCAAACATTTTTTTGAAATTTATGCATAGTTTTTCATAATAGGCATTTTCCATGAACTTTTCAAAAACTTGTATTAAGATAATGTTCTCTGAATGAAAAACTTTGGTAGATTCGGAAGGTCTGGAAAGCTCATGGAAAATTGAAAAAAACTATTCATAGATTTCAAAAATGGCATGGTGGATAAGGCACTGGACTCCCACAAGGCTGACAGGATTCAAGTCCTGGACCTGGGGTGGCTGACGTTCTCACTCTCTCTCTCTCTTAATCTGTCTCTCTGGTAGGCACACTTACCCTGTAACGAAACTTAAGAAAAATAAATAATAAGCAATAAAATAAGAAATAAATCATATTTAAAGGGAAAAAAACACACAAGAAACAGAACTGTACCAAGAAACCAAGACTAAGTAGTAGTAAGACTTCCCAAGCATAGGCACATATGTATATAATCAGCAAAGTTTTCTTTCCTTTTATTTTTAATTTTTTTTTCAATTTGTCAGAGGATGTATTCAAGCAGCCCTCATGGGGCATGGTCATGACACAATCATTTCTTCATTTATCCCCCCTTTTCAGGATTTTAGGCATGTGCACATGCTCCTGCATGTTTTTGCAAGTATCCAGGCTCTGAACTCAATCTGTGCCATTAGCCATATGGGATCCAGCCTCTGCAACCAACACGCCACTGGCTGGCCCTTGCGAGTTTTCTAGGAATGTAAACTTGATGATGATCTGAAGAGTGGTTGAGAAAAACTGGAAGCAGGGAGAAAGATATAGTATGTTCAAAACCTGGATTAAAGCAATCTCAAGGGAAATGGGACATTATTTGATTCTTAGTCATCTGCTTACTTGATTTCCTAACTTCCTTTGTTTGTTTTTCTCTTTTTCATTCTTATTGATTCCAGGGCATCACACCCTCCTCAATTCTTTTTCCTATTTCACTAGTCCCTTCTTCCTAGTCTCTATAGCTGATGTCTCCCTTTCTTCACTATCACTTCTAGAGCATTCTTGAGCTCAGTGCTTGGTTCTCCTCTACTCTCATTCATTGAAATTTAATGGCTTTAAAAATCTAGGGCCAAGCCCATCGCCTAGTGGTTAAAGGAGCCAGATACCACATGGCTGATAGTGGTTCAAGTCCCAGCTCTAGTAGATTGATATACATTGGGGCACATGCGCACTCATGCTCCAAATCCCTGAAAGATATAGAAATGAAGGAGAAGGGATTGTGGCATGGCCATGCCCCTTTGGAGAGTGCTTTCTCCTCTCTCTGTTTCTCTTTCTCTCTCTGGTCAGCACATGTGCCCTCTGGAAATTAAAAATATCCTAATGCCCATGACTCCCAAACTATCAAAAGATTCTTATTTTTTTTCCCTTGGACGTTAAATACATAGAAAAGTATAATTTAACATATCAAAAACTGAACTCCAGATCTTACCCTCTAAATTGGTCCATGTTTTCTTCTCAGTGATGACAACTCCAATATTCCAATTACACAGCCCCAAATCCTTTTCATTATTGTTTATTCTAGACTGTACGTACTTACCATCCCACATCTGACCTTTCCATTAATCATTCCCTATCCATCTAGTCTCTCCACTATCTCTGTTTTTACCTTTCGATTTGACACCCCAAGCTATTACTTCACCTCTGCTTCTGTGACTTTCCTCAATTATTACTCAAAGAAGTAAAATTATTTTTATGATTTTACTGTTATGAAAATAATATGTAGTCACTATATAAAAAGCACATTTAGACAAAATAGAATTGTGCAAAATAAAAAGAGAAATGTCAGGGCTGGATAGCAACACAGGGGTAAAATGAGACACTCTGCAAGACTGAGCCACATGGGAAGGTTCCAGGCTCACACCCAGAGACCTCCCTGAGTAAGCTGGAAATGCACGTGTCCATGAACCTGAGCTGGCTTGGGGTAGGGGTGGATCGTGGTGTGAAAAGCCTGTTGGGGGGAACCAGCAGTTAGCGTAATGGCTATGTCGCTGAACTCCCACGTAGTCGACCGCGGTTCGTGTCCCGGACCCGGTGGCTTAAACTCACGCCGGGCGCGTGTGCGTGCGTGCCCAAGATCCCGAGAGGAGAATGGAGGAGAAGGAATTGCGGCGTGGCCATCCCCCCTGGGGGGTGATTTCTCGCTTTCTGTCTCTATGTCTCTCTCTGTCTGTCTGGTGAGCGCACGCGCCCTACAGTGAAAATCTCTCTCAAAAAAAAAAAAAGTTTTTATTTCCTTAGTTTCTACCTAATTTCCTTTTTCTGTCCCAGAACCCATCCAGAATACCACAGTACACTTAGTTATCATGTCAAGGTTCCTCTTTTTTTTTTTTTTGGAGAGATTTTCACTGTAGGGTGCGTGCGCTCGCCAGACAGACAGAGAGAGACATAGAGACAGAAAGCGAGAAATCACCCCCCCAGGGGGGATGGTCACGCCGCAATCC
>NW_006159583.1:3380888-3431856 GCF_000334495.1 Tupaia belangeri chinensis
TCTTCGCTTTCTGTCTCTCTGTCTCTCTCTGTCTGTCTGGCGAGGGCACGCGCCCTATAGCGAAAACCTCTCCAAAAAAAAAAAAAAAAAAAAAAAGCCTGTTGGGGAAGCTGTCTCTCTTGTCTTTCTCACTCGTGGAAGAAATTAGTGAATAAACTTTAAAAAAGAAAGTGAAATGTTCTTCATAAAGTGAAATGTTCTTCATAATCCCACTTTCGTATAGCTGCTGTCACAGTCACTTTTTGAGAGCCAGCTGTGTACCAGGCGTTGTGTAGGATCAGCAAAATCAAAGCCAATTAGACATAGCTTCATCCTTCAAGGAGCATGCAGGACTTAAACCAAATCCTTCTCTCTATGTAGACATGGTTGGTGTGCTATTATCCTTAGCTCACTCTCCACTCCAGACACTAACCATGCACTCTGGCCTGAGTCATTCTTTCGTGGCTGACTGTAGCCTCATGGATGCAGAGAACGAACCCCTGCTGCCTGCATGAGGGATGAGAAGGTGGAAACAAGGACTCAGAACGAAAAGGCCAGGAAAACCAAAGGCAAACAATTTTGCAAAGATTACTTCTGAGATGATCCAGAAACTCAAAAATGATTAACTCATGTCACCATAAATGAATGGATTTGAGTATATTTTAAGTTTTTTGCCTTCTCAGTGAAAGATCTTCAGAGAACTAAAATCATTATTTAAAAATTAAAAAGAAAAAGAAAAGAAAAATAAAAGGTCCCTTAGGCTAAAACAGTCTTCTTGAAACTCGAAAAGCAGAGTTTAGTATATTCATAGCTACACTTGAAATAGCACCCAGGCAGGGAGGTGTACTTGACCGAGCCCAGAGGAGGCCCTAGGGAAAATTTTAATGTATGTCTCTGCTCTACAGCCTTTATACTTCCCTGTTCCTATCTCTGTCTGGTTCTTTAAGAGCAACGTCGTCCATCTCTCCTGAGCTCTGCAGAAAAAAAAAATGTATAAGATGATCATTCGTGCTTGTTAATTGATTATATTTTGATTTGGAGCCTTTTGTCTCTAACTTTGGAATAAATTTCTCTGATCTCCATTAAATCATCTCAGACTTTACAGCAGGGTGGGGGATATTGTACTTCTGTAGGCTCTACTCCTTCTCTGGAAAATGAAAGCCAGGACTAATCTAGACAGTTGCCAAAGAACTATTCTCAAGAACTTCTGGGACTGGAGGAGGCTGTCTCATATTACTAACTTTTTTAGTATCCAGGACTTCTATGTTCTCCATCTACCAGACCTTTTCTCCATCTCTTTTCCTCTCTTCTTTGCTTAAACTGGAATTCCATTCTATCTTCTGGCCCCTTAGCTTTCATCTTCCTCCAATTTTCTTTTCTTTTCCTTCTTTTCTTTTCTTTTTTTGAGAGAGAGAGATTTGCTATAGGGTGCATTGTGGTTTTTGAGAGAGAGATTTGCTATAGGGTGCATTGTGCTTTTTGGAGAGACAGACAGAAAGGAAGAAATCACACTCAGACGAGTTGACCATACCACAATCCCCTCTCTCTATTCTCCTCTCAGGATTTTGGACATGTGTACACATGTGCCCAATGTGAGTTTCAAGTCACCAGGTCTGAGATTCGAACTGTGTTTGGCTGTGTGGGAGTCCAGCAATGTAACCATTACAGCATCTGTTGGTCCCATTTTCCCCCCAACATTCTAACCCACTATTTCAAGTCTTCTGAACATATGCTTTATAGTTTTCATTACTTACATAAACTTATCTAAGCCAATTTGGCCATAAATAACCATTAAGTTATTGTGGGGATGATTGTACTACTAACTAATTATTAAAGATGGATGTAGTTAGTCTCTTACTCTCTTATTTTGCCACTACGTTGTGATAAATAAAATGTGTAGGAAGCCATTGATTTGAACCCAAATTCTGCCCTAAGCCTTGATACACCAAATCAAAATGGAGTCAGTCACTTATGCTGAAGTTCCACATCAAAACGTAACTAAATTGTTTACATGACCTTCTGAGAAAACAGGATGGAGATAAATTAGCTGAATCCCCAAACAGGCCAGTTTTAACCATCATGATCATTGAAGTCCCCTTTGTTTTGAACCTATAAGGAAAGTAACTTTAAAATAACCAACCTGCTCTGAACCAGCAGATAGCATAATGGCTACATTGCTGGACTCCCTTGTAGTTGACGGCAGTTCGAGTCCTGGACCCAGTGGCTTAAATTCACGCCAGTCACATGTGCGTGCGAGCCCACGATCCTGAGAGAAGAATGGAGGAGAAGGGATTGTGGTGTGGCCATCCCCGCTAGGAGGGGATTTCTTGCTTTCTGTCTCTTTGTCTCTCTCTGTCTTTCTGGCAAATGCACACGCCCTATAGCAAATACCTCTCCAAAAATAAATAAAAATAACCAACCTGCTTTTTGTTTCCTGTTTCTGCTTTCTTCTGCCTATAAAGCCAAATCCCTCTGCCCCACTCATGAGAACATCTTTTCTAGATTTTAGAGGAAATGTTGCCCCAATTCATGAATCACAAATAAAAGTCAATTAAATCAGTTAACTAAAGTTGTTGCCACTTTGTCTTTTGAGAGTTATAATGAAGTCAAGACTCCTACTATGTTCTATAACAATATAGACATTTTATTAACAATATAGGCTATTTATTAACAAGTAGATAAAAATTTCTTCCTTCTGTTAGCTTGATAAAGGCCCAAGTCTCTAAAAATTCATTTATTCCTATTATACTTTACAACACAGCGTCACTCAAGAGCAGACGTAATAATCTAATAGAGTAGTTCTCAGACTTTTTGGCCTCAGGAACCATTTAAACTCTTAAAAATTTATCAAAGGCTCCAAAGAGATTCTGTTTATGTGTTTTATATCTAACGATTTTTTTTTCTTTTTTTTTGCGGGAGGAAGGATTTTGCTATAGGGTGCATGCGCTCACCAGAAATACAGCGAGCGAGAGAGAGAAAGCGAAAAATCACTCCCTTGGGGGATGGCCATGCTGCAATCTCTCCTCCTTCATTCTCCTCTTGGGATCTTGGTCATGCACGCACACGTGCCCAGCGTGAGTTTAAGCCACTGGGTCTGGGACTTGAACCATGGTCAACTACATTAGAGTCCAGTAACATAGCCATTATGCCAACTGCTGGTCCCAATATTTAATGCATTGAAAAGTGAAACCAAAAACTTTTAAAACATAAGCACATTCCACTATTTGCCATAGGAATGACATTTTCACATAGTATAGAGCCTCGAGAAAACTCCACTATATTCCTGAGAGAATGAGACAGAAAAATGCAAATAATCTTAGTATTCTAAGGAAAACAATTTTTATCCTATAGATCTCTTTCAGACCTTGAGGGTTCCCAGAGGTTCCTGACCATACTTAGAGAATCAGTATATAGAGTCAGAATTCAGTTATTTAAAAGTGAGCAGAGGGACCAACAGATTGTGTAATGGTTTCATCACTGGATTCCTAACCATGGTTTAAGTTCCAGACCCAGTGGCTTGAAACTCACACTGGGCATGTGTGTGCATGCCCAAAAGTTTGAGGAGAATGAGGAGAAAAGATTGCAGCATGGTCATCCCTCCAGAGGGTAACTTCTCACTATCTGTCTCTCTGTTTCTCCGGCAAGTGGATGTGCCTTCTAGCAAAAATTCTCTCTAAAATAAATAAATAAAAGTGAGTAGAGGTAACCAGAGTTCTCTGAACCAAGGTAGAGTTTATGAATAAAATCTTAGGTACATCCTTAAGGATGAAAGATGAGGATGACATCAAAGAGACCCCAGGACTTGTAAACCTATTCAAACAAGTATACAAACAATGCCAAAATTTTTTGGTCAATCCATTTGTTTTGAATATCATGGATTTCATCAGTGGGAGACCATCTTTCACATCTGGTTTGCTTTTAGCCACCACTTTAATTCATTTCTAATTTCAGCATACTAGTTAACAAAGTCTCTGGTGGGCTCCCTAGTGCAGTGAGTGGTTACATGCCCTGCATTGGGAGTTGGACCCCACATGGCCAACCACAGTTCTAATCCTGGCTTGTTGACTTAAAAAACATGGTGGGCATGATGCACACATGCCCAGCAGAATAAGTATCCCAACAGGATAGAGAAATAGAGAAAGGAGACTGTGGTGTGAGCATGCCCCATTGGAAGGTGCTCTCATACACACTCCTCTCTCTCCCTCATCTCTCTCTGATTAGTGCACTCTCATTGGCAATTGAAAAGAAAAGGTAAAAAACCAAAGCCTCTCTTGTTCAGAAGAGATTTTCTTTTAAAAAGTGAAGGTCCCACCTCCATTACCACTACACACAACTATTTTGGAACTAATTCAATACATACAATTTCGTCTGTAACTATTTCAACATTCATGCCTGAGCCTCCTTTCATTTTAATTTAATGATATTATCGCACCAAAAAATTAAAATTAATCTCTTAATATTATCAAACACCTACGTGGTATTAAAACCTTCCCACTTGTTTCATAATTCTTTTTCTATTGTTTTCTTCATATCAGGATCCTAATAAGGCCCATACATTATTACGGTTTTAATATGCTTCTTAAATCTCTTTTAGGTTCTTCCTCCTCCTCCTTTTTTATTCCTTGCAATTTCTTTGTCAAAGAAATCAAACCATTTGTCCTGTATTATTTCCTACATTGGATTTAGTTGATTGCATCCTTCTGGTATTGTCTGACCCATCCTTCTGGTGTTACTCTGCCCCATATGCCCTGAGTATAGGACTTCTGTTAGGTTTTTTGGCAAGAGAATTTTGCAGAGGATAGTGTGTACTTCCCTGTGGATCTCTTTAGAAGGCGCGTAATATTCATGGTCCCTGTCTGTGATATTAAGATTGATAAGTGGGATGTTTATGGTAATATCCTTGATTTCATTTTCTCGGCATACATACCTTGAGAAACAATTGTGTGTCATAAAAATTTAAAATGATTGAATGTAAATAACACATCACAACATAAAAATTAAAAAAAAATAAATATTGATAAGTGGAGTATTAAGTCCGCCAGGGTTGGAATTGAGTAATATCTTTTATTAAATGTATAAGATTCCAGAACTTTCTGTTACAGCAGCCGAGGTACTCATCATTATTAATACACCTATAGCAGCAGCACTTTATCTAGGAAGAAGCATTGCAAAATAAACTACAGGTATCAAAACCTTAATCTTTGACATTATTCAATGTTTAACAATATTTTCATAATGTAACCCTCTTTATCTTAAATGCATAAATATTTCTATATTACTGCGAATTTCTGAGAATTGTGTGATTGGAACAGTATCTTTGTTGGTAATAATTTTATTATCTTTTAAAATCTGGAAAGCCTAATCTCTACCTAAGCATGCCAAGTAACAAAGGTTTTGTTGTTGTTGTTTCTATATTCCATTAAGAACTCTTTTGTTTAAGGAATAACAACTTCTTCCTGTCTAATAATAGACTTTCTTGATAACAGCATTATGTATTTGATGGTTTGGCAAAGCTCTCTCAAGCAAGGCTATCTCTATAAAAGCCACAAACATTTAAAACTTCAAAGATTGTAACAATCTAGAGTCACAAGATTCTCAAAAGATGAATACTCGCAAAAACAACAACAAAAAGGAAGTGCTTATACTTCTTAAAGTGGACTTTCATTATCAAACCATTCCCAACAAACCCTGTAAGAGACATTCAAGACCCTTCAAATCAATCTATCAATAGTAAAAAAGTTGTCCAGTAATTAAAAGTGTAACTATTTATTAGACTGCTTTATTCATAGAGTGCAAACACTGGGAATAATTCTTAAATAGCCTAGAAAAAAACTTTGGTCTGTATGCCTTTATAAAAATGTTTACTACTCTGTTTGGTCATGATTAATTTGGCCAGAAAAGATACAATTGCAGCCTCCACTCTTAGCCCTATTGGTATTAATCATCTCCAAGGTGATCTCAGTTTCCATGGCAACCGTAATATTTATTTTTGTGCTATGACACTGGCTGGTCTCTGATGATTGAGAGGCAGAGCAATCCTGAAACGTTAAGTCACAGTCATAAATTTCTTATACCACTGATGTTAGAAAACGATGTCACCACTTCCAAGCTAATATTACTAACCTCTATTCACACAATTGAATTACAAAAGTGTTCTGAGCCAACCCTGTTCTTTGGTCCCAGGTTAAGGTCCAAAGAGTTTTCACTGACTAAGGAAGCTCTTGATATTTGCACCGAAATTTTCATAACTTTAAACATACATAATGCATCACTATCATATTTGTATGGAAATAGACTGAGAGGTCTATGTGTAACTCCCCCAACAAAAAGAAAAATATTAAGTATAATTTCACATATTCTTCAAATCAAAGCTATCAGTCAAGGCCAACTGACATTAAGTTCACGTTTCTGAACTTTATTAAAATTAATAACATTCAAGAGTGAATTGTAAATGAGGAAAAGTCTCTGATCTTTCCTGTCTTCATCTTAAGTAATAAATATTGTACTAGCTATCAAGACTTTCCTGGAAAGAGTTTGTGGTACAATGGAGGAAATCAGGCTGTCCTTCATCCAGATAGATACAAAGGTTCAAAAAGCTATTTCTGAGAAACGGCCAAGGGCAAAATTCCAGTTTCTTGTCCACTTGAATCAATATTCCTTTTTATTTATTTTTTTAAGTTTTCCTGTATGGCACGTGCACTCTCCAGAGAGAGAGAGACAGAGAGAGAGAGAAAGTGAAAAATCACTACCCAAGGGGGGAAGACTATGCAATCCCTTCTCCTCCCTTCTCCTCTCTGAATTTTGGGCATGCATGCAAATGCATCCAACATGATTTTCAAGCCACTGGGTCTGGAATGCAAGTTGTCTTCAGTTTTTTAAAAATCACACCCCATAGGCCTCTTCCCTTCTGCCTAGGCACAAAATTGCAACCCCCTCCCCTTTTTTTTCTCTTGGAGGAATTGGAATGGTCCCACAGAATGGCACGTTGTCCTGTGAGACCCCTGTTCTTATTATCCCCAAAGCAGCAAAGTGTGGGCAGAGACAGAGGGAGAGCGTGAAGACGGAGGGAAAGGCATCAATGCCAGGCCAATCTGAAGCTACCACAGCACCGGGACCTGTACCTTCTCCCTCTAATGAGAGTTGCTCCCAGATAACTTCCTAATACTCATACCTGGGGCCTTGGTGGTTGCAGGGAACAAGAGTTTTCAGGAAGCAGAACAAACAAACGGTCTTTACCCAATGTCTTCTCAGAAGAGACACTGTAAGAAGATAGGAGAAACAACTACAAAGTGTTACCTTACTTTCAGCCAAAGGGCACAGCTATAAACAAAGACTGATTTCAAAGTCCACTGTCATCATAAAAGAAATTATTTGAATAAGATGTGGATGTAATTAGCTCAGGTCCCTTGAAAGGAGTTCTTTATCTTTGAGGTGGCTATTCAGAGGGAGGACACTCCCACAGAGAGACCTTTAAAACCGGACAAGACTGATGTGATTCCTTATGAAAGCAAAGCTACAGAGTCTGGGTTCCTGCTGCTGGCTGCACTCTGCTGGGTGAATGGGAATTTGGGGTTCTTGACATAGTTCTCTGGGTGGAAACAAAGGACAGTTCAGCCTCCTTAATTACCTTTCAACTTTGAGCATTTTTTCTATTGTGCAATCAATGGATATTTCCCTGTCCCGAACACTGAGGCAGTCACCACAGAGACACTTCGCAGTCCTTGGAGTGAAGTGCCTTCAAAGTATGGTGCACAATGGCCTCAAGATAAAAGCCTCCCTGCTGACTTGCCCCCAGCACATGTGTTTAGAGCAAGGATTTCACTTTAAGGACAGGTGTAAATGTACCAAACTTAAACAGCAAGAGATCCTGAAACAACCACATGAAAAGCCTGCATCTGCAGCATTTTGGATGTGCAGGTGCCTTACAGGATGATCTTGTGCAGAAAGAAAGAAAGAGGACTGGTCGTGGGCCTATTCTCTGGTAGCTCTGCCTGAGTGCCCAGGCCAGAGGCCACACCCAGACCTTCATTGGGGAGAGTCCCACTGTAAAAGCATCTTATATTGCAAAGAATAACTATGGTTTGATTTTATGTCCTCAGTTTATTTTTTTTAAGTTTTAATATAGGGTACATGCATTTGCCAAAGAGAGAGACAGAAAGAGAGAGAAGGGAAAGTGAGAAACCATGATGCCCCCGGGGGGATGACCATCCTGCAATCCCTCTCCTCCATTTGCCTTTTGAGACGTTGGTCACACACGCATATGTGCTCAGTGTGTTTTTCAAGCCTCTGGGTCCAGGACTTGAACTGTGCAGTCAGCCATGTGGGATTCTGCTTTCTTGGCGTCGCTTTAGGGCTCAGCAGCCCAGGTCTACACTTTGACAATGCAGAGCAGGAAAAATCACTTTAAATGGTCCTCTTCTTGTTCCTTTTTAAAATTTCCTTTTTTTTTTTTTGCCAAATGGTCTGCACACTCATGAAAGAGAGCGAGAGTGAGAGAGAGAGAGAGAGAGAAGTATGCCATTAGTGGACATGATCACACTGCTATGTTTTTTCCTCCATTTCTCCATTCCTTCAGGATTTGGGGCACAGACTCGCACCCAGTGCTTTTCAAGCCACCAGGGTCAAGACTCACACTACAGACAACCATGTGAGAGCTGGCTCCTACGGCACTTATGTTTAAGCAAATGAATTCAGATGAAAGGGAATTTCTTAGAGAAGGGGGAAAAGGAAGCATGCAGTAGAAGAGTACAGAATAAAGAAAGAAACTGGTGTATGTTGCTTCAAGACTTCAGTCTATATTTGTACCAGCTGAGAGAACTGCCCCCGTCTTCCCTTGTGCTGGGGTGTCAGGCCTTTGGGACTCCTGGGGGATGGGCCAACTGCCTCCAGTCACATCCCTCCCAGTCCCTACCTCACTCAGGGCTGTTCTGCTCCTTCACGCTCTAGTGCACAGGACCACGGTGCACAAGTATGACCCTGATGTGGCAGGAGCCCAACTTGTGAATGAAATGAAAAACTCTCAGAGAATATATAACTGCTATGTCTACAGAAGCCTGTGTAACCTTTGTCCCCTGGAGGGTGTCTTCCAAGTCAAAATCTTTGGAATTCAGGCAGCCCATAATGCAGTAAGAGCATGGTTTATAGAAGAGACCCGCATTCAGATTATGGCTCTGCCTCTAAACTTGAATTTTTTCTAGGGCTATTGAGAGGATTAAGTGAGCTGATGCCCATTAAATGTAACACATTTGTAAATGTTTATAAATGTTAGTTGTTTTCATTGTCAGTTAGCCTTAAGGCAGGCTCTGTTTATTTCTGGTCTTCTTTTTTGCCATTCTTTGATTTATTAGGTACCTTCACTGTTCCAATCCCCAGAGCACCATTGCCTACATACCACATTCCCTGTAGGCACCACTGCCCACATCTGTAGGCACTCTGACAACATCAACACTCCTTCTACAAATCAATCAAGCATGTAGCACCCATAAATCATGTACTCCATGGATCACAGAATGTTTTAAGACTTGCCTCTACTTGTCAGAAAAGTCATGACATATTTTTCTCTTTTTTATGCAAAGATGCGTCAAGACTTTTCCTACAACCCAATATCTTAAGTCATTTAGTCAAAGAACAAAAAACTTACTTTATATTCAAAATTCAGAAAACATCTTTAATCTAAATTTAAATGTCTATTTATCATTCTTTCATGTACTAAGCTAGGACTAACCTTAAACTAAGTAGGGCCAAGTTGTGAAGAGTTTCTCTACCATATTTTTGCATACCCATAATGGAGTTCCTTGGCCAAACTTCCATGAAATGTCTGGTAATAGGAATGCAAGCCATGCTGGCTAAGAAGAATAGAAAAGATATTAACAGGTCAACCTGTGCCATGGTGTTTGAGATGACTAGATCCCACATGACTGACTGTGCAGTTAGAATTTTAGACCAGGCAGCTTGAAAAACATGCCAGGCACATTTGTGTACATGCCCAAAAATACCAAAAGAAGTTAGAGATGAAGGCAAAGGGATCATGGAGTGACCACTCCTTATGAGAGGTGCTCTCTCTCTCTCTCACTGCTGAGGATATGCATCCTGTGGCAAAATATTTTTAATGGAAAAGAATAAAAGAGAGACATTAACCAATCCAAGAGAAAATATCAGTGTCATGCAGATGGTCCCACTTTATTTGAAAAATACTATACTTAAGCAATTATGCAAGGATGAGTTTTGATATCAACAATCCCTGTCCTTCAAGACATAGGAATAGATTAATTAAACAAAATCTCACATTTAAAAAAATCATTAGGATAGTTTTACTTATAGGTGTGATGACCATATGTTAGCATGCTGTCAAAAAACAAACAAACAAATTTCAAATACTAGTGATGACCATGGGTTATAAACTTCACAAATATAAATATATCTTAGGACACTCATCAAAAATAGGAGTACTGGGATTCCAGTATTTCTGGGATAGCCTCTGGGACACTGCATTTTAATGAATACATTGGGTGCTTCTCATACAGGTGGTTTAAGAATCACATTTTGGAAAATTAAATACAGACACACAGAATAAGAGTTCAAAAACTATGAAAATGGCCAAATTAATCATAGGGACAAGTCTAGAGTTGAATATTATATCCTAGACTTTAATTGGGAAGATCGGACCACAACAGAAGATAGATTAAGTACATGAGACTGAACTGGTGAAATAGAATCTTATAACTTTTGACTAAAACATTGCCGATTTTCTTCCAGGCTTTGTTTTCCAGTTTTAAGGATTTTTGTCTTATCTTGAGGTGCCGATAGATTCATGTACCTACTATTTGAACAGAATCCTAACCTATTTCCTGGCTTTAAGTTTTAAGCAAAGCTCTCTTAGCTTTTCTTTGACTTTTATTTATTAAAGCTAAATAAATTAAAATATATATGCTTTTCTTGAAATTAAAAAGATTATTTAAAAATACCTATTTAATGATCGTCCTAAGCTATATAGCATCAACTACATGATACTTTGTTGTATATTCATTCTACTCAGAATTTTATGCCTAAAGTCAGACATGTATTCACAGATATTTATATATCAGCTGAACTTGCTATTGAAAGTAGTTAGATTATTTAAGATATATTGTGAAGCAATAAAATGTGGGGAAAAAAAGGAATGGAAGGCAACACCAGAGATATTGTGGGAGGAGGATGGGAAATGGCAGAGAGTGAGAAATAAGGGGAAAAATAAGTATACATACACACACACACACACACACACACACATATGAAACTAGAAATGGAAAATTATCGACAACAACAAGTATGATCAAGCCACTAGCAGTATATTCTGGATGGGAAATCACCTTGTGTATGCTGTGACAATGCTCAGTGAATGAACATAAAATTAATTAATAAATTTTTTTTTAATTATGTTTTGAAAGAAGGTATTGTAGGCACAATCTCTAATAGCAGTAGTTCTCAACTTGGGGCAAATTTGGCATCAGAAAACATTCGGTAACGTCTGGAGATACATTAAACTGTCAAAACTTTGGAGTGAGAGGCTGCTACTGGCACCTACTGGGGAGAGGTCAAGAATTCTGATAGGCATGCTATGATACACAGGACCATCTCCCACAACAAAGAATTATCTGATCCAAAATGTCCGCATTGTTGAGGTTCAGGAAACCTGCTCCAGAACATTCTGCCTTTAGTTTGCCATTTACCCATCAGTTCAGCCTATGGTATCTGCTCACCTGTTACCCCAATGTTGGCTTAGTCCCAAGAGTTTACTATAGATCATTCTGAAAACCTTGAACTGGAGACTTGGGCTGGAAAATGCTGACTCATTTCTGAACCTTTGGCAGCAATTACACTCCCAGGCTTGAAGGACAGTTGGCTGTTCAGCAACCACTCCTGAGTCACCACGGTACTTGGCAGGCCCCCCGGTACGTGTCTCTGTGGATTGCAGCTCTGCTTGCAGTTCTGAAACAGCAGAGTTGGAATCAAAGTAGATGATAGGAAAGCATGGGTAAACTAGAAAGCTGTGGAGGCTTTGCTGACCAATTATGTCTATCTTGTTTCAACTCAACAATTCAACAAATGGTCCTGTGCCAGGCGAAGGGAAGACACGGGGAGGATTCTAAATGGGACAAGATAGTCCCTTCCTCACAGAGTCGCAGCTTCAGCTCCCTCCACTCATCTTCTCTCTGCTTTGTACTTCCTCTTAAACCTACTGAAATGCCCTTTCTCAGGATTTACTCCAATTAATTGCTTGCTTAAGACCTACAAATCTAAAAGGACGCAAAGAGACCAATCTAGAAGTCCCAGAAAAGGCAACAGAACAAATATCCTTCTTTATCAGACAGCTCTGTTAACTTATTTACAATGTAATAGCCTTCAATGGGATTACTAAAAATTGAATTTCCGCATACAAGGATATCTCAGTTTGCGATTTCTTGATTGGGCCCATTCCCAGATGAGGTTACTAAGCTAGCTAAGGTACAATAACTATAAGATTTGATTATTCAATGAAAAAGACATTAGAAAGTAATGTAAGGGAGACAGAGTAAGAACAATGATCTGATCAATATGCCCAAGGGGATCAATAGGTGATCTCTGCAGCTTGATGAAGTTGGGTCATGGTCAAAGTATGTAGGAATTCCATTAAGGTTTTTGGAGGAAGGAAAGTTACTCAGTAACTCAACCCACTCTGCTTTCAGTCACACCATGCTCTCCTTTACTTTCTTTTTAAAGGCACCCTCATATTTCTGGGCTCTGAGTTCAAGATAAGAGAAATATTAAACAGATAAGAGAGGAGAGAAAGGTGGCAAGGAAAGCACCTAGGGAGTATCAATCCTGAGCAATGTTCATCTTCCTAAAACAGTGGTAAATCTATTGGTATGTGGTGTGTTGTAATGACTAGATTTTAAATATATGTTACACAAATTCCTTGCGATACATAATATCATTATAATAAAATGGACAGAACGAGTTCACCAGGTATTTCTATGGTCACCCAGATCATGCATGTGGTATTGTTTTGTTGTTTCTCCCTGCTTCTTTTAAACCTCAATTCTTCTATCACCTACTGTCTCCTGAACTCCTGTCTTTCTCTCTCCTCTCTCTTAATCCTCTATCTCCACCTGCCACATCCTCCCACTGCCTCCCCTTCCCTTCTGGCTTGGTGTCCCATTTCTGTAAAACCTCCCACTCTTCCCTCCCACATCCTGGACATCTGTGAGGAGGGAGGGGCTGGTGTAAGCAGGCAATCAGGTTAATTCTAGATCAAAGTTGCACTTTCAGATTTCCACATGGTCCCTAAATCCTCAGATGTTTTTCTAACCATACTTCTTTAAAAGTGTCTATTACCTAACCACCTGCACCAAGGATTTGAGATGACTTACAAAGCTGCATAGAATATAAAAGAATTGAATAACAGTCAAAGGAAACAGAACAAAAATCCTACTGTTTCATCAGGCTATGCTTGCTTTGTCTTTCTATCAACTTGATTAGCCTGGAACTATATTTTCTAGAATCCCTATTCCTGAATGAATCCAGGTAAAGAACTGAGCAAAGAGAACTTTGAGTAAGATTTGGGAGGTGCAATTAGGCAGCGGCCTCCTTCTCTGAAGGGCATGTGATCAGAAGAGCCAGCAGGTGCCAGGTCAACTTACTCTCCCATTTCTCTTTCAGCCCTTCTTCCTGTTCTTCCTCACTTCTGACCCTGCTGACAAACAGTGGCCCAATCCTATCTTACACCTTTGGCTATGGATCCATAAACTTCTGTAGTCTTCTCCATGAGCTCTCCCTTTGCAACTTACATCTGTGGTTGGATGTGTTTTACTCCTTGACAGGTTGGGATTAAAAATTTTTTTTTATTGCCAGGGATCATACAAACTGGCCAGAGACAATGGGACATAGTCATACTTCAATGCTTTTCCTCCATTTCTTCATCATATTTGGGCATGCACACACATGAGCCCAGCGTTTTCAAGCTGCCAGGGCCAGAATTACAATCTCTGTCAACCATTTGGGATCTGGCTCCCTACACAACAGGGCTTAACCATTGATTTGCAGAGTCATCCCTTGGTTAGGGAATGCTTGATTTTTCCAGATCCCCTATAGAACATCAACTCCAAAGTGACCTCCTCCTCTTGACAATTATGAAAGAACTAATTGCTGACAAAAATCCATTGTTTCATGATTTTTAGTGGTTCAGATTCCTGGGTTGATACAGTGATAATGGTATTCGGGACCAAAATGACAATACAAATCAGAGAACCTCTTTGAAGCAATGACTGTGAGCATCATAGAGATAATCTCATTCATCAACCTCATTTTATAGATGATAAAATTGAAACGTGGAGACACTAGCTTGAAGCATCACCAAGGTCATCAACAACACTGGCAGGCATGGGATAGAACCCAGTTTGATTTGGATGGCTTCCAATTTTTAATTTAACAATGAGTATAGCCATATTTTAACTGACTTTCAAGTCAGTTTACTTTAAAAAAATAACGTGTCAAAGCAGTAATTAGTACTTTGACACTGCTTGGAGCCTTATTTTAGAAAGTAGAGAACTGTTATGATTATTTTGTTTAATATCTGACAGAAAGCTAGATGCTGTATCAGACAGGTTCTGAATTTTGCTTTCTTTAAAAAAGTCAATAATGAAGGTTATTAGACAAAGAAATATGAGTATTTAAGAAGCTCAAAACTCGAACCTGAGCCTAAAGTTACCATGGCAACATCACTACCAAAATTGTATGTATTAATTTTGTGGTTCACTGAAGATACGACAGTTTTCAGTATTTAAAAATAAACATTAGACTCAAGATGTTCCTATTTATATTTTTAACAAGTAGATATGTAGACTATAGAGTATATTTGAACTGTCATTAAGACAGACACGCAAACACTGGAATTTCCACACTGCTAGCTCAGAAACTTTCTCATTAAAATCAAATTTGCATCTATAAAAATATAAATAGGATATGTGTTGATTGAAACAGCAATAGCGGCATGAAACTATTTTGGGGGTGTGAAAGAAAAGAAAGACTGAGATTGTGTCAACTACTGTATATGTAGCTTCTGGGCAAGGACCCTGGGTAAGCTAGGGAGCTCAGGAGTCTTCTATGCTGCTTTGTGGAATTAGTCTTCAAGGGGCTCTGGATACCTGCCCCACTGAGCCACTTCCTAGCTGCGTCATTGAATAAACCACATCACTACTGCTTTGGTTTGTTTCCTCTGTAAAATAAGAAAATAAATCTGGGAATCTCAAAATGTACTTCTGTTCTTTTGTCTTTCCTTTTTTTTTTTTTTTTTATTTAATTTTTAAATGACAGAGGGGAGGTGCACTCACCAGAGATAGACAGAGAAAGAGGAAAAAAGCACTCCTCAATAGGGTGTGGTCATGTCACAATCTCTTCTCCTCCATTTCTCAATTCTGTTGGGATTTTAGGCACTCATGCATATGTGCCCAGCATGTTTTTCAAGCCACGAGTACTGGGATTCCAACCATGTGGTTGACCATATGGAATGCAGCTCCTTTAAACACTAGGCCATAGGGCCAGCAGTCTTTCTATTCTTAAATTCCCTTGCCCTTTTTTGTAGCACCAAGATATATAGTAATGATGTAAACGAAATAGTGTTGGGGATTTCATACTGGTATAGATATATTCTACTTCTCCCTGCTTCATTAAATTGTAATTCTCACAGATTTCCAGACACTGTAACGATCATTAGTAAAAATTAACTTTTTGGAGGGGCACTCAAGATGTTGCATAGTTCACCATCAGAGTAGCATTTTGGAGATGGTAAATTTGGCCCCATCTCAAGTAATAAAATTTGTCAGCTCACGTAAGTACAGGTACCTAGTTCTTAGTGCTGGAACATATGCTGCAGATGCTATGATCTGGCTACTCACAGCCATTCTCAAACCCCTCTTCCTCGTCTTCTTCTACCATGAGGATCTAAAAGCTAAAACACTCACTTTCTCAGGCTTTCTTCTCTCTGGAGTGATGATATGGCCCCATTCTGGCCAGTGGTGTTCAGGCAGACATCACTCAGAGGGCTTTGGAAACATGTCATTAAATACCCAGGTGAGCCAGAATCCCCTTCCATCCTTTGGCTCACCTCCATAAAACCTGGACTCAAAGCTGAGACACATAGCAGCACCCTGATAACAGGAGGCTAAGGTCAAACACTAAGGAAGGGGGAACAGCTAGTAGGAACCTGGGCTCCAATGGCATCTCTGAACTATTGTCCAGCTTAACATAATCCAGACTCCTTACTGGAGAGGACAAACACCTGATTGATTTAAACCTTGGCTGTGCTATTACTTGTAGGCAAAGGCAGTCTTAACTCATACACATAGACTCGTGCACAGTGATAAAACAGGACTCCAGCTTGCATGACTTTAAGCGCAGAAGGGGGATAAACAAGTTTAGATCACTATCCTTCAGTGTCAATATTTAAAACCTCAGACTTCATGTATACATAGCTGGAGCGAGAATAGTCACAAACAGAACTGCGGGAAGGCTGCTGCTGCCCTGTAGAAGGAGCAGAGCAAAGCCACAAAACCAAGGAGATATGGGTGAAGCAGTGATGAAGGTTCTCCTGAGAGAGGAGAAAGTAAATCCCTCCTTTTTTTTTTTCCCTTTCATGTGAACTATAAAATAGCAGAGCAACGGGAAAAACATGAGCTTTTAAAATTGTTGGTTAAAAGCACATGTAAATTTTAAAACTTTGATTGTAATAATTCCTCTCTATTCCTTCTCTATTGGGTACTTTGGGACAATTCTCATTTGTTCACATTTTCAACAACACAGAGTGATTTCCAATCTTTGTGATTATTGTCAGTCAAGCAAGAGATTGGATTTATAGTATTTGGGGACTTATCAACTATGGTAAGCCACATAATGACCTCTCAAAAATGTCTGTATCTAATCTTCAGAGCCTGTTAATGAGGTACTTCACTTAGTAAAAGGGACATTGTGTTCATGATTAAGGGTCTTGAAATGGAGATAGGCTGCCACACAAGTAGATTGGTGTAGCCCAATGTAATCACAAGGGTCTTTATAAGAGAGAGCCAAGGAGACAGTAGGTGGCTTGGTTGTTAAGGTGCTGGACTCCAACATAGCCAACAATGGTTTGAGTCCTAAACCTGGGGGCTTGCTTTCTCACTTTCCTTCTCTCTATCTCGGTTTATCTCTGATCAAATTTAAAAAAATAATAATAAAAAATAATTTTTAAAAAGAGGGAGCCAAGAGGCCCAGAGTTAGAGCAAAGTGATGTGACAATAGAAAGAGAGATTAGAAGATGCTCCTTTGATGGATTCAACTATGCAGGATGAGGCTGTGAGCCAAGAAGTGGAGGCAGCTTTTAGGAACTAAAACAGGCAAGCAATGGATTCTTTCTCCTGGGGCTTCCAGAAGAAACACAACCCACCAACCGCTTGATTGAGGACTTCTGACCTCCAAAACTGTGGGATAATAAATCTGTGTTGCTTTTAACCCTACATCAGTGGGAATTTGTTATAGTCGCAATAGGAAACTAATATAAGGTGGTGCTTAGAAAGGCCATGGAAAATGTATATTATGAAAAAACTGCATGGGGACCAGCAGTTAGCATAATGGCTATGTCACTGGACTCCCATGTAGTTGACCGCGGTTCGTGTCCTGGACCCGGTGGCTTAAAACTCATGCTGGGTGCGTGTGTGTGCGTGCCCAAGATCCCGAGAGGAGACTAGAGGAGAAGGGATTGCAGCGTGGCCATCCCCTCTGGGGGGAGATTTCTCGCTTTCTGTCTCTCTGTCTCTCTCTGTCTGTCTGGCGAGTACACACGCTCTATAGCAAAAACCTCTTCAAAAAAAAAAAAACTGCATGGATTTTCAAAAAATTTCATACCAAAATAAACTCGTACTTTAGTTCTAGTTTTCCACAAACATTTTAAAGTCCCCTCGTGCATTGACATTTTCCCCTCAGAGGAACTTACCTAGGCCACACCAGGCCTGCAATGCCGAGCTTTGCTCAGGGTCAGCCACTGAAAGGTTTAATGTAAGATCCAGGTGGGCTTGTCACCGAAGACTGCCTTTCCTCGCACTTATCCCTCATTCTCTGCACATGTTCCAGGTTTCCTTTCCATGTCTCTCCTACTTTTCCATGTCCCAGGCTTCCCATTCTCTCTCTCTCTTTTCTGAAGAATATTTATTTAATTTTATTTATTGTTATTATTATTTTAATTGCTATATGGCACATACATTCACCAGAGACAGTTAGAGAGAGGAAAAGCGAGAAAGCAAGCCACTAGGTCTGGTATTGAAACTGTGGGTGGTCGTGTGGGAGTCCAGCACCTTAACCATCATGCCATGGGCTGGCTCCTCTCTTAATTTTGATACATTTTCTCTACCTTCTCCCTAGGAATGTAGGCTACTTCTCTTGCATCCTAGGTCTTAGTCTTCCATGTAAAGTAATATTTAAGGATCCAGCATTTGTACCTGGATTGCTAGGATTCTGCTACTTACGGTCCACACAGTCTTATTCAAGTTAATCTAGGGAAATAAATGTTCTCATTTGGGAACCAGGGATTACAGAATATTCTTTATAGGGATAGGATCTATTATGTTGTTGGGAAAGGTATGACACATTTTCACACAGAAAAACATAGAAAAATACATCATGACTTTCCTGACAACCCAATAGATTACAATATTTACCTATTGTTTAACATAGGAACAGAGTATCATTCAGTGGACATTAATAATGACTGCTGTTAACTGAGTGTTGTCTCATTCAAGTTGTTCGGATTTTCAAAAGGATTTTCTCGAAGTGCCACCTTAACACAAATTAGTTTGGGAGATGCTGGGGCCAGGAAGGCTTTCTTTGGCCCTTCTCACCACTTGGCCAATCTATAACCATGCTTTAGAGATCTTCTGTGTGTGTAATGATAGCTAGCCATGGGCAGAGGGAGAGTACGTGTGTGTGTGTGTGTGTGCACGTAGGTGTGTGTTTGTGGGGGGTGGATTACTGTGTGTGTGTGTGTGTGTGTGTGCACATAGGTGTGTGTTTGTGGGGGGTGGATTATGGAGGCACAGATAAGTAAGGAGTGGTTTCTTCATGCTGGAAGTTCACTATGTCATAGGCCTTCTGAGCTTCTTCCTCTAGGGTCAGCACACTCCACACTAGAGAGTGGCCTGGCAGAGTGGAGTTTTTGTAAGAGGCATGGTAAGAGAGGGATGAGACCTTGAGCTGCAGCCTGGCTGCTGGAAAACATGCTCTATGTGCTTGGGAACTAGATGGCAAGAATGGAAGGGGTGCCATTGTTTTGTGCAAGAAAACATTATTGTTTACCTACTGTGGGACCACAAAAGGACACCTCAGATGCTCCTAAGTAGCTCCTTACCACTAAAAAAGATGCTTTTCTGAAGTTCCTAGAATAATTACCTGTGCTCTAAGTATATGATACTTGTTCCACCATTAAGGTGGTTTTCTAATACGGAGTGTCCTAGGTTTTAGTCCAACCAATTTAACTGGCCATAGGAGGTAGCTTAGGGGTGGAACTAGGGACTCTGAATCAAAAGTAAGACCATTTCAACTGACATCAAACAGAAGTGACAAACAGATCGTTAAGGCTAGTATGTTTCTAATTAAATCTTGAATCACGTCAAGCTTTTCTGACCCAAATAGGAAACCACAATCCCCACTGCTTAATGAAAGCAAAATTCTTACCAATCGATGCTCTATTCTAATGCTCATTCATTTATATAAAGGTCAATTGCCACATAATATCCACTGCTCATTGCCACCCACAGAAAAAGTGGTGGGAGGGAGCAATTCATGGGCTGTTAGTTACTCTTGCCTATTTCTCCAGCTTTTTAAAACACTTGCATCAGCGTGATGACTACACCAGGAGGCCTTGATTACAGCCCCTTTTTATATAAGGGATTAGAAGTAACTTTGCTTTTAACTGTTATGATAAATATTGGCTCGTACCTACAGGACAGCAAGTCCTTTTGTTTGTTGTCATTATCATCAGTTAGTCATAGAGACAGTACGTGAGCACATCCAACTCAAGTTGCTAAAATTTTGCCCTATTGCTCATTGGGAAAGCACTGTCAGACACGACTCATGTCCTCACCTGCCAAATATTCTTTCTTATTTTCAAACACTTCTAGAACAGATAACATACCATAACCAAATCAGAAAAAAAAAAGCCACAAAGATTTCAAAGGAGCCTACAGCCAAATCATGAAGCCAAAAGCTCCCTTCCAGATGCTTAGCTGATTTTCAATCTAGAAATTATACCTGCTCTGCTAATTAGCTATCCATGAACAGAAAAGCAGCATCCCACAATCCTATGGAGGGAATGAAAGTCTGATAGAATGTAAGGTAAGGACCATTTATTTATTTAAGTCAGAGAAAAACAACATTATTGGTGAGACAGGTTTGATAATGTGGTGGTAGACTTGTGTTTTGAAGCAAGTCCCAAACATCAGAACAAAATTTATTGAAAAGCATAGGGGAAGCTGTGGCGGGCACTGCATACAGAAACCATCTTGAGCTACCCGCCATCTTGAGCTATCCACCATCTTGGAAACCATTAGGTTTCACTTCCTCACTGAGCAAACCATTTCTCAGAAATCATGTGACCAACTGTTCTCCCTGTGGGGTGGGGCGGTTGGGTTTCTAGGCAATGGGAGAGACCCATGAACACCAATGATTGGTTCATGCTATTCTATCTCATTTGCATTTCAGGCAACCAATCGGTGCCCACCAGCCTGTATATAACTCGCCATTTTTCCTCAATAAACAAGAAAAAGAAGAGGACTTGATCAGCACCTCGTATTGTGTGTGCGTGTGTTTGTCCCATCTCTCACTCCCTCCCCCAGGGAACCTGTTCGACTGTCCCGCGGGTCGGGACAGAAAGCCATGCAAGTAGAATATTTGTCTCTGGGATGGAGTGAGATAATTCAGGTGTTTCTCTAAGACACTGTAGGTCACCTCAGGGATATGCCATCCTGAATATTCACACCCAATTGATAGATTAAATGTTAGTTTTTACTTGACTCCTTTGGAACTCTGGTTTTCTTTCCTATCTGGTGTCTCTCGTCAGGACTAATCACCTTTCACTTTAGGTACCTGCCCCTCTCTTTCCATCTCCTACCTGTTTATGGTTTCACAAGATGAGACACTTAGACCTCTCCTCGCCAAAGAGTTGCTTTTCTTTTTATTTATCTCAACTTATACTCATATTGCTAACCTCAACAGACCCATTTTGCCTAAAAGGTTTATGGTCCTTAATGGCTTCACCCTCATCCCACCACCACCAGGTTATCCATGTAAAGTTAAAAAGGAGCATTCTCGGGACCAGCAGCTGGCATAATGGCTGTGTCACTGGACACCCATGTGATTGACCATAGTTTTGAGTCCCAGACCCAGTGACTTAAACTCATGCTGGGTGTGTGTGTGTGCGTGCTCAAGATCCTGAGAAAAGAATGGAGGAGAAAGGATTGCGGCGTGGTCATCCCTCCTGGGGGGTGACTCTTGTTTTCTGTTTCTCTGTCTGGTAAGTGCACACGCCCTATAGCAAAAACCTCTCCAAAAAACGGAGCTTTCTCAAAATAACATCTTACCGACTCTATATCTTTTTTTTTTTTGGAGAGGTTTTTGGTACAGGGCGCATGCCCTCGCCAGACAGACAGAGACAGAAAGCAAGAAATCACCCCCCGGGGGGGATGGCCACGCCACAATCCCTTCTCCTCCATTCTCTTCTCAGGATCTTGGGCACGCACGCACATGCGCCCGGCATGAGTTTTAAGCCACCGGGTCCAGGACGGGAACTGCAGTCAACTACATGGGAGTCCAGCAACAAAGCCATTACGCTAACTGCTGGTCCCACTGACTCTATATCTTAAAGCACACCCTGGCACATCTATTGCCCCATGAGCAAGCAGTGTTCCTCTGAAGTCCTATACCAGTCTTAAGAGAGGCTGCTAGAGTGATTGCAAACACCCCTAGCACCCACAGCAAGAAGGATTCTGTAGCTGGGATGGTCTCAGCCAATCACTATTTATATTTTGTATCTGTAGGTGGTCTGAGGTGGGGAACATGGAATTGAGAAACACTAACAGCTGTGGAGTGACAAAGATTTCAAATCTCTGCTCAGATACAACCTTGGCCTCCAGTGGTGCCGATTTGCATATGGATAAAGAAATGCAATTATTTCCCCTGTCCCTTTATGTATTGTATAGAATTTTGAAAATGGTATCGGTTCTCTTTGGTATAGGCTGAAATGTTATGTCAAAAATGCAGATCTGATCATTTCACTATGTGGTTTAAAAGTCATCCATGCCTTTCTGTTCCAATAGAAGCATAAATCTTTCATGTGGCCTAGGAGCCCATGCCTGATATGATCCCATCTGCATTCCTCTTTCCATCCTTTCACCTCAATTTTCTCCTCCCTCACTCTCCTTCGTGGATTAAAGGAATTGTGAAAGATTAAAGCATGGATAAAAAGAATTAAAGAACATTATTTTGAGGGATTAGAATAAATACACAAATAGCTATAATACAAAGCAGAATAAGATACATGCCATAAAAAGTGCATGCTCAGAAGTTCTGGATCAAGAAGAGGACAGACCCACCCAAAGGGTACACAGGTAGTGTTACTGCTTGGGAGGTTTGGAAATGCATGGGAATCCCGGGTTTGATTCCTGAGCCAATCTGAACACACCTCCCAATTACAGCTAATTTGGAGGATGGGGCAAGAGGACCATGACATAGTGAGATCCTCTCCAAAAATATCTCTGTCTCCTTTCTCCCTCTGACTCTCCTTCTTTCCCTCTTATTCAGGGAAAAAAATAAAATAAATTGACATAGGTGGGCAGAAAATAATGTTAATGAATGAGATCACAGGTAAGAGAAACTTTGCATGGCTGAGGGCATTTTTAGATGAGTAAAAACTAGCACAAGATAAAAGAGCAATTGATGTGGAAGGAACAGCACAGTTATGGAGGCAAGACAGGAATGGGGGTGCTCAGTGTACATGAGGAAGACAGAGTCTGGTTGATGGCTAAAGTGAAAGTACAGAAGTGAGAGAGGGCTCAGGAAGGGACATGAGACAGTGCTGTGAAGGCCTCTGCAGCAGCAGGCTGAGGAGCTGGATCTTCATTTGATTAGTAGTAGGGTGCATTAAAGCTTTGGAGCAGGATGTGACAGGATCAGTGGAGCACTTAAGGAAAATGAGTCTTGCAGGAATATGTTGAAGGCATGAGTTCAGGAGGGGTCTGATTTGGCAGAAACCAGTTTGAAGGCTATTAGAATGGTCCAGATGAGAGATAATGAGAGCCCGAGCTGGGGTGGTGGCAGTGATAATGAGAAGTAGGAAAAGAACGAGCTGCAAATGGCTGAAGACCCTGATCTCTACAGGGCATCATCAGCCCTTCAATTAATGGGTAAACGGCATGGAACGTCTCCCAGGCTGTGAAAACACCTCATGATTTTATGTTTAATTCAGCAGATCACTTCTCATTTTTAGTCTAGGATAAAGCTTTCCCTTGTTGCTTACTTTTAATAGAAGTAATGGAAAGTTTTCTCAGGAATAAAATGTGTGCGTGCGTTAAATTTAAAATAATACAACTTTTTTAGTTTATTTTTCTGAGGATTAAGAGAATGAGCCAAGTATATAAAGTTCTAGGTTATTGAATACTGTGGGCACACGTGCCTCTTTTTTATGGTGCACATATGCAATGATGTACATACAGCACATAGAGTCATACTATATTTAACTTTCTAAGAAAAACACAGTTAAAAGGAGACAATTCTTACAAGAGTGTCGCTTTATTGAAATATCACAATTTATTTTGAGTTATCAAAATGCACAAAAAAGAGAAAATTGAGGTTTCTGACCATTTTTTTTTCTAGAAAGAAGTTCCAGTCCTTAGACTTTTAATTCATATTGTAATTATGTTTTTGAGTTACACTCACTTTCTGTTCTAATTCCTAAAGATGGTTTGAAGACTTCATGCTTTATAGTATTAACTCTCAACATTGATCATGTTCTGGTTTGGAAAAGGTTGAATTGGCTCATTGCCAGCAATTCCTTACTTTTGAGAAAACCCTCCAATTGGTACCTGTTACCCCATCACACACATACACATAGATTTGCTATTTTCTTCTAAATCACAAGCACATTGGTAAGTCTGTTTTCTAACATGACAGTTCTCATTCCCTGCTCCCTTGCTGAGTCCCTGGGTCTCATTCCTCAGCACCAACATCATGATTTTAGTTATTTTCTTCCCACCAGAAACTTAAAGACTGTTTTAAGACACTCCCTCTCCTTTTCTGCTACCCTCAATATCCAAATTCTAGCAATTAACTGTCTAGATATTTCTGGAATATATGACTTTTTGTTCATTTTTGTCATCACTCTCATAGTTCAGGTTCATCTTGTCCTTGACTTACGACAGTAATCTTTAGCCGCCTTTTGTTTGTAGACAGAAATCAGACTAAAGTACAAACCTACACTCCCTACTAAAGCCCATTTGATTACTAATAAATGAGATGCTCTACTCCATAGCATGGCATATGAATCTGTCTATGATGTCATCTTTTCTATCAGTCATCTCCATCTCGTGCTTTAAGCTCTAGAACTAGAATCAAATGTAACTGGGCTCCATAGTGGGTGAATTCTAAATCTGTCCCCTTAAGGTTCTCACTAGCTGATTATCCAATCAGATATAATCTAGCGCTGCTGTGCAAGGCCTCTACAGATGTAATTAAGATTACTAATCAGCGGGACCAGCAGTTAGCGTAATGGCTATGTCGCTGGACTCCCACGTAGTCGACCGCAGTTCGCTTCCCGGACCCCGGGGGCTTAAAACTCACACCAGGCACATGTGCGTGTGTGCCCAAGATCCCGAGAGGAGAATGGAGGAGAAGGGATTGCGGTGTGGCCATCCCCTCTGGGGGCTGATTTCTCGCTTTCTAGCTCTCTGTCTCTCTCTGCCTTTCTGGTGAGCACACATGCCCTATATCAAAAATCTCTCAAAAAAAAAAAAAAAGAAAGAAAGATTCCTAATCAGTCAACCTGTAGACAGGGTAACCTGGATTACCCAAGTGGGCCCAGTATAATCAAATAAATTATTCAAAGCACAGAACTTTTTCCAGATGGAGAAAGGGCAGATGAGGCAGAGAGAGTTGAAGCATGAGGACTTGACTCACATTTTCTGGCTATGAAGTTAAAGAGAGTCATGAACCAGGGAATACAGGCTGGGAACCCCCCCCAGCCAATAGCCAGGAAGGATGTCCCAGACCTCAGGAAGAACTGATTTCTCCCAAAAACCCAAATGAATCTGAAGCAGTTTCTTCTACAGCATTTTCAAAAAAAAAGTCCAGGCTAATTGGCACCTTGATTTCCCCCTTGTGAGGCCTGATACAGAGAAATAAATCAAACCCATTAGATTTCTGACCTCTTCACCATAGGATTATGAGCTTTTGTTGTCTTAAGATGTTAAGGATGTTCATACATAGTCTTTTCAGTTCTATTTAATTTACTGTCTGAGTTTTTGAACACGTATTTTCAGTTAATATTACTTGCTAAGTGCTGTGTTGATGGTGGTGGTTGTGTGTCTGTGTGGGGATAATGTTTGGATAGTGGTCTGTCCCCTAAAGGTTCATGTTTTTGAATTTGGATACACATCCTCTCCAATTCATCCACTGCAAGTTCATTGTATTGTGAAAACTTAATTTCTTCTCTGTGTACCAAGGTAGAGCCTTTGGGTATGATATCACTAGGGTGGAACCCCTATACAGCTTGGACATTCCAGACAGACTCCATCTTACCCATTATAGCAGTCCAATTTCCCCTTGACAATCAGGATCAATTATCCCAGCCAAAATAGTAGCTCCCTTCTTTGCCTGACAATTTGCTGACTTGAATCAACTAGGGAGGTCTACAGTAGTCTCGACTTCAGTTTTGCATCTTCTGATGGAAGCATTTTTCATTTGAAAATTAAAGGTTCTAAGATCAGAGCAATAAGCCATGAGTATAGGAAGGAAAACTTTCACTATTTAATTTCTGATGAGAAGAGCTGTAGTCCCATTTTAGCTAAACAGAAATAATACAAATCCACCAGAATAGGTAACCTTTAGAGCAACATTTTGAACGGAAACAAATCCCACTAATCAGTAGCAGTCTTTTTCATTAGTCTGAGATAGCAGTGGTATGCTGGCTTCAATGGTTTTTGGTCATAAATGTTTAAAACACTTTTTCTGTCCTGTGGTTATTCAGCGAAGTATACCAGTTATCTTGGTTATTTTTAGACCTGTTGTTGCTAGCAGTCAAAACTCATCCTAAATAACCCAGTGTCTGTTGCTTATGGTATATTATGTTGAACAGACAGAGTGAATATGCTAAGTTCTAAACAGAACATGGAGGTATGATTGGATGGTGTCCAGATGGCTTTTCTGTCTAAATATAGCTCAATGCAGAGAAGATCTGTTTCTTATTAAAAGTTTTTATATCTGACTCTTTAAACAGACTTTTTTTTTCTCATTTTTTTCCCCAAAGAGAATGTAATTATAAATTACCTTTCAAATTCATGTTTCTATTTTGAGGATTTAGCATCAGTAAAGGAATAAACATGATGACTATTAGAGAATAGTTTTGATCCCCGTGTTATATGTATTGCTAGAAGTTGGGGGTCTATTGGGACACAGGAAGTCATCCCTATTCTTTTCTAGATTCTGACAAAATAGAGGAGAGGCTCACAAATTATCAGCGCTGTTAGTTACTGATCACGCTCAACTCCAAGGTTTCCGTAATGGTGGTCATAGTTTAGGCTAATGAGACCTGCTTATCCCAGAGTCCCGGGGACTGTGAGGAAAGCTGAACTTGTGGGGCAGATACCAACAATACTTCTCTATTCTAACCTATTACACAATTAGCAGACTGGCCCCATGCAACCAGTCACTAGCAGACCAGGGAGAAGGTGACCAAAATAGATCTATGTATGTAGGGGAACAGATGGGCTTATGGTAACAGGGTAGCAGGAAGTTAAAAGGAGGGCTAGAATAAATAGGATTTCATGGAGCAAAATGGCTTGCCTTGCACAAACCATGGGCCCTATCCATCACCAACCTTGGCCATTCTGCTTCTGATAGGCAGGAATATTAAGAGGGTGAATCTTGCAATTCTCACCCCTTATGTGTCAGGAAACAGAGGTCCCTAGTTATACAAGCAAGAAATGAAGGGATAAAGACCGCCCCCCAGAAGATTCAGCTTTGTATAACTCTGTAGTCACAAACTGCTTTCATATAAATATCCCAGTCAACTCTTACAATCAGTTTTTGGAAGAGTTGTTTTGGGAAGCTAGTACATTTTATCCTCAGTTATTAAAAAGAAAAACAAAATTCTTGGAGGTTACATGACTAGCTAAAGGTCACACAGATATCACTCTTAAAACCAAGACATAAAACTAAGTCTTCTAACGGCAAGTTTACTCTCTTTGCACCAAAACATGATTTTTCAAAAGAGTTTCAAGAAATTTTAGAGATCATCTCACCAATCTCCAAAAATCAAACCTCAGGCAGTGATGTGACCTAGGAGATTTTATCAGGGAGCACAATCCCAGGTAAGCAAGACTGAGGGAAAAGTAAAGTCAGACAGAAGAGGAGGGGGAGACAAATGGTATGTTATTGAGTCGGCTCTTCCTTGTAGCAAGCTAATATTTATGGAGCACCTGTTATATTAAGCACTGTTCTAGGATTTAACATGCAGTAACTGTCTTAGCCTTTGAAACAATCTTATAAGATTTGAGCTATTATTATTCATATTCTACAAAAGAAAGGAAACTGAGGTGTGGAGAGGTTAAGAACTCGCTCCTGGTCACTCAACTCATAAGTGCCATGTTGGAGTTCAAAGCCTGCAATCTTCCTGTGCCCCCTCGCTCTCTGGTAATGGAGTTTTCATGTAGATTGTTAATGGAAGAGGCGGGATTTGGCCATTTCTCCTACGACAAGTCTGAAGCATTGATTAGTACGTGTATAAACTGTAAGTCACTCAACTTCGAATAAAAACTGCTTTAAGGCAGAAACATTCTATTTTAATCTGTATAAAATCCACCTAATCACTAGCTGATTTCTATTACGTGAAAGATAGTTTTTAAATTTTATCTCAGGAGGGTTCAGGAAAGCAGAGGACAAAGGTCGCCTTGATATTTAGGACAGATTCTTTTACAAATGGAATTTTGATCGAAATTCTTAGGTAATCATTAAGTTAGATTAGATTTTTAGCTGTCAATTCACTTATATCTCCTAGTGTTTTATGCAGTAAAGTCCTATTAAAGTAAAGAATAAACAAGATATAATCAGGGTCATGGAACCCTCTCAGTGTCGAGATGGCTAACAGCTCCAGACAAAATCCTCAGATCACCTTTTATGAGTTACTGGAAGCACTTCAGAAGTAATTCCGTAGAGTAGGTATACTTTTATTGACTTTAGCCACTGTAAAGCCACTATTTCAGAAAGGTCGAATAATTAAAGCAAGTTGAGAACCAATCCAGCATCTCCCAGGAACAGACATTCTCAAAACGGATGGCGTTTGTTACATGAATGCAATAAACGCTGCTTGATTTCTTGCTTACAGGCCTTCGACAGAGATTTAGGAGCTCTTCAAAGAATTCAGTGGCTCTGAGTTAACAAACGCTGCAGGAAAGTCACAGATAAAAATTGCCTGAGAGCGACTGGCTATAGCAGGAAGCATTCTTACTTTTAAAAATGTGGGTTTCCTTTATGAAGGTGACACACAGGGATGACAGCAAGCCGTCCACAGACTTTTGAAGTACAGTAGATTTATGGAGAACAGTATTATATAAAATCAAGTTCACAAACAACTCTATTTGCATATCTAAAGCTGTAGCTAAGTCAATGTTAATTTCCTTAGGTCTGACATTTTTAAAAAGCACTCCCTCCATCAAAAGCAGGGATTTTATTTTTATTTACTGTTGTATTTCCCAGTGCGTAGAATGTTCTAGGCAGTGCCTACCTAGTTGTGTAGCAATAATGCAATGGTCTGCATTGCTAGATCTGCATTGGAAGTCAGAAGATAGAGCCTGGAGGCTTCTCTGCACAAACTGGGCATGCACATCTGTGATCCTGGCTGGCTGGGCAGGGATGGGTCAAAATATGAAGATCTGTCAGGAGTGATTCTCTTTCTCTCTCTCTCATAGAAGATATAAATAAATAAATTGAAAAAGAAAAAAACAGTCTGGGGCTAGCAGGTGGTTTAGAGGTTAAGGTGCTGGACTCCCACATGGCTGATCATAGTTTGAGTCCTGTACCCAGGAGCTTGAAACTCATGCCAGGCACATGTGCATGCGTGCCCTAAATCCTGAGAGGAAAATGCAAAAGGAATTGCAGCATAGCCTTCCTTCTGGGGGATGATTTTTTTGCTTTCTATCTCTCCAGCAAGCACACATATCCTATAGCAAAAATCTCTCAAAAAAACAAACAAAAAAACAAAGCCAAAAAAAAAAAAAAAAAAGTCTGGCCAGTAGAGAGGTATACTATTGAATAAATTTGTGTAAATGATTATGAAAGAGAGACTCATTTGCTTGTGATGTGTATATGTGTATATATGGCATATTCACCATGATCCATTGGAAAGCGAGCCCAGATCAGGGGACTTCAGCAATAGCAATTCATTCATGAATAAGGAAGAGAGTCTCAATTTCTCTTAATAAGGGCATCTAATACTAAAGACCACTTGATTCTTTGTTTCTGATTTATACCAACCCAGCAATATTTTGAATACAATTTAGTATGCTGAGTAACTCTTTGAGTGTTAGTGAGAGAATGCACTAAATTGTTCATGTAAGCTCTCTAGTCTTTCTTGTTAGTTTTATTTCTTATTGTATATTCATAAACTAGAACTCTTTTAAAGAAATCAGTATCCTCTGAATTTGATTAGTATGAATCTGTCCATAAAGGTCTTACCAGTTTTTGATACAATGACAAAAATGGTCTTCTAGCCTGCAAAGTTATAGAAAGAACACAGTCATGAATGGAGGCAGATCTGAGTTTAATCCTTAACTTTAATGACTTAATGTGTGAGTTTAAACAAGTGACAATTTTTTTGAGTCTCAGTTTCATGATTTCCTATTATAAATATGAGGACAATAAATAGAGATAAAGTGAGATATCACAAATAGCGTGTCTATAGGTGGCTCATGGTACATAAACTAAATGTTGTTTTTTTTTTCCCTCCCTCTATAAAGAATAAAAGACCAGTCTAATACTTGTTCACTGCAAAATTATACTACCTGCAAGCATGCCACCAGAAAAAACTGCAAGTATTCCAGGTGACATTATTACTCTATATCTTCAAAAATAGAGTATCATGCGAGAGTTTGCATGACTTCAGGTGTCAACTTCTGCTTGATCCCATTCAGGTACCAAAGAGCTCCCCCTGACCTTCACCCCTCTACCACCTCAATCTTTGGTCAGCCCTATCTAGCTTCTCTCTGCCAGCTCTGTTTCTACTAGCAGGTGAATCTGGAAATATTGAATTGTTGGAAAAGTTGTGACACATTTTTTTGCACAGAAAAACACATCATGACTTTTCCAACAACCCATTATTTCTTCCCTTAGCCTGTTGTAGGCCTTAGGACAATGCATGTCTATGAAGCCACAGCAGCTAAGTTTACCATTGTATTAAAGCTGGCCTCTGGGGGACACCTACTACTTGGTCCCAACCATAATTCCACTCATTTCTCACTTATTACCCATTTTCCATTATGAAGTCCCAAAACACCTGAAAGTTCATGTCAGAAGAGTTATATTACTACCTAAGTAAACAAATATATCTCACTTTACTTTTTGATATATTTAATTTTTCAAATCTATTTGAGTAAGAGAGGAAACAAATAGTTTGTAATCACACTGAGATATACAAATATAGAGACTAGCTTTAAAACTTTAAGTAACATTGCTGAATATTTGTATAACGACAAAATTATAGACGACTTACATTCAGCTGGATATAGGTAAAATCCTCTAATCTGTACAATTTGCCTACCTCAGGAAAAAGATACATATCTTTTTTCATAATTCTAGTCAAAATTAGCTCTATCTGAAACAATTATGGCTTCTGTTTATTGTATTGCTCTTAAACATAGCTATACACACTCTCTTCACACACACCCTAAGTAATTATGTTCAAGAGATGTAAAACTAATATGGAAAATACTAGATCAGAAAAGCCATGCCTATTGAATGAAAACATATTTTTAATCATATATGATTGAAGTGCAGTTAATATTCTTTTCTTTTAAATTATCATAATAATTGTATGCATTTATGGGTTGCCATGTGATGTTTCAATAAATGTACATATTGAGTAATGATTAGGTCAGGATAATTAGCATACTCGTCACATTTGCCACTAATCATATCTTTGTTGCAAGAGCATCCAAAATAAACTCGTTTAATTATCTGGAAAACGCATTATGTTATTGTTAACTATCATCCCCCTCTGCATCAGAGTACCATGACTTATTTTTTTCAGGTGCATTTCTGATTTGCATCTTAATGAACCACTTAACTACTTAGCCTACCAACTTACAAAGCATTCCAGCTATTATTGAGACTGAACTTTTGAAAAATCAAGCTAAATGAGATAAAATTTATAGTCAATAAAATGCATCTATTTTAAGCATCCTTGTGATTAAGCATGTGATTTACATATGCATGCAATTGTGAAATCACAACCACAATCTCCTGACTAGTTCTACCCCCCAAATTTTTCTCATGCTCTTTTACAGTCTAACTCTCTCATCCTCTCACCTTTTCAGCTTCAAGTAACTTACTTGAGTTCTGCTGCTATAAATTATTTGTCTTTTTTAAATTTTGAGAATAATGGAATTACAACGTTAAACTCTTGGTACCTTTCTTCAGTCAGCATATTGTTTGGGGGATTATTATTTTTGGAGAGGTTTTGCTACAGAACGCGTGCACTCACCAGAGAGACAGAGAGACAGAAAGCAAGAATTCATGAGAAAACATCCCCCGGGGGGGTGGGGGGCAGGGAATGACCACACCGCAATCCCTTCTCCTCCATTCTCCTCTCAGGATCTTGGGCATGCAGGTACATAGCCCAGGGTGAGTTTAAGCCTCTGGGTCCGGGACTCAAATCATGGTCAACCACATGGTAGTCCAGCGACATAGCCATTATGCCAACTGCTGGCCCCTGTTTGGGTGACTTTTTAAAATGCCTCTCATGTGTCATTTTTTCTTTTTACTGTTGAGTGGTATTCCATTGTATGGATATATCAAATTTTTTTTCACTTATTCATAGACATTCAGGATGTTTGGAGTCTGCTATTCTCTATAAAACTTCCGCTTATGTACATATACCTATCCTTCGATGAACATCAATTTTATTTCTTTGGGGCAAATTTTTAGAAATGTAACTGCTAGGTTATATGGTAAGTATATGTTTAATTTTATCTGACACTGTTAAACTGTTTTCCAAAGTGTTTTTGTCATTTTACACTCCATCAGTTATGTATGTGAGTTCCATGTGCTCTGCATCCTCAATTATTTCAGACTGGGTGCACAGTGATCCCTCATTGTGGTTTTTTTTGTTTGTTTGTTTGGGTTTTTTTGAGAGGTTTTCACTACAGGGCATGTGCACTCGTCAGAGAGACACAGAGAGACAGAGAGACAGAAACTGAGAAATCACCCCCCGGTGGTGGGGAGGATGGCCACGCCTCAATCCCTTCTCCTCTATTCCACTCTCAGGATCTTGGGCATGCACGCACACATGCCCAGCTTGAGTTTAAGCCACCGGGTCCAGGAATTGAACCACCGGTCGACTACATGGGAGTCCAGCGACATAGCCATTATGCTAACTACTGGTCCCCCCCCCATTATGGTTTTACTGTGTATTTCTCTGATGACTAGTGATGTTGCCTATCTTTTCCTGTGTTTACAGCCATTTGCCGATCTTGCTTTAAAAAGGGTTTATTTATATTTTTACTCCTTCTTTTGTCAGAAATACGTACTACAAATATTGCCTCCCAGTTTGCGAATTACCTTTTCATTTTCATATTTCTTTTAGATAGTAGCAGATTTTTGTTCTCCTGGTGGTTGTTGTTTATTTGTTTAATTTGGCAGAGAGTGCACACACTCACCACAGAGAGAGAAAGAGAGAAAGTAAGAACGTACCCCTGCCATGCCGCAATCCTTTCTCCCTCTTTTCAGGATTTTTGGCACGTCCATATGCCCAGATTGTATGTATTTCAAGCCACCAGATTCATAACTCAAACCTCACAGTTTGCATGTAGGGGTCAGCCCATGTAACCACCAGGCTAACGACTGGCTCCAGAGAGCACAGTTCTTAATTTTGGCAAAGCCTAATTTATCAGTTTTATTATTTTATGTTTTATGAGGTTTGTGTCCAACCTAAGAAATATTTATCTAACCTAAGGTTGCATTTTTCTCCTACGTTTTCTTTTAGGAGTTTTATAATTTTTGCTTATATGTTTATGATCAGTTGAGGTAACTTTTGTATGTGATGTGACATAAAGCTTGCAGTTCCTCTATTCCCATATAGATATCCAACTATATCAGCACCATTTCCTGAAAAGCTCCTTTCCCCAGAGTTATCTCGCACTTTCGTAGATAATCTATTGACTCTTTACTATGTATGGGTTATCTTTGGTCTCAGTTTTCCATTTTCTTGATCTAATCCATCTAACGGTCTATCCTCCCAGCTATAGCACATGATTGTCTGGACAACTGTTGCTTATAGTTAATCTTGAAATTAGATATTGTGAGTCTCATAAATTTGTTCTTCGCTTAAAAACTAATTTTGACTATTCTATGTCTTTTGCTTTTCCATATGCATTTTATAATCACTGTGAGCTCCTATCAAAAAAATGTTTAAAAAAGCCTGCTTTAGGGAGCAGCAGGTGGCATGGTGGTTAAGAGGGCTGGACTCTCAGATGGCTGACTGTGGTTTGAAGACTGGACCTGGTGGTTTGCTTTCTCACTTTCTCTCTCTCTCTGTTCCTCTCTGGTCAAACTGAAATAAATAAAGTTAAATAAAATAGTTCATTAAAAAAAAAGAAAGCCTACTGTAATTGTGACTGAGGTGGTGTTGCATGTATAGATCAATATATTGAGAAAACTGACATCTTAGCTATATTGAGTCATTTTATTCATGAGCATTATATATCTCAAGTACTAGATTTTATCTCATTTCTCTCAGCAATAGTATCATTTTTGCTGTAAAAGTCTTACACACGTTTCACTAAATTTATTTCTAATCATTTCATGTTTTTCAAAGGGGATTTTTAAAAGTATTTGTTTGCTGTTTGTTGTTAGTTGGAAATACAGATTTTTGTGTATTAACTACCTATCTTCTGACCTTGCTGAACTCAGCCCTTATTTCTGATCACTTCTTTTTGTAGCTTTTATGTGATATAACCAGGCTATCTATGACTGAAGGCAACTTTTCTTATTTCTTCATTGACGAATGGTATACTGTTTGTTTCTTTTGCTTTAATGCAATGACTAGGATTGCAACATTCAACAGGGGTGGTAGGAATGGGCATACTTGCCTTATTCCTCATCATAGGGATAAATTAATTTATTAATTTACAGTCTACATTTAAATATTATACTATTTTATGTGTCATGGTCCTCCAAGTTTTTCTCAGTAAGTGGGATGTTAGCTGTAACTTTTTCATGTAAGCATTGGTCAAAAAGAAAATTTTCTTCTGATCCTTGTTTGTTTGAAAAGAGAGGTTTTCACTGTGAATAAATGTTGAATTTTGTGTAATGCTTTTTCTATATTTATTGAGATAACATGAGTTTTTTACTTTATTCTGTCAATAAGCTGCTGATGATTGATTTTAGATATTAAATCAACCTTAAATCCTAGGATAAAGTCCATTTGATTCTCATGGATTATCCACTGTATGTTTCTAAATTCAATTTACTAACATTTTAATAAGGATTTTTAAATCATGTTCATAAGGGATTTTGTTCGTATTTATTTTGTCATTGTAGTGTAGTTATCTTACTTGGGTGTTGGGATAAACTGCTTTCCTAAAATGATTTGAGACATCTAGCCTCTTTATTTTCTGAAAAGAATTTTTGCAGCATTTATATTATTTCTTTCTCTTGTAGAAATTACTATAGCAACCATTTGGGCTTGGAGTTTTCTTTGTAAACATAGTGTAAATTATTCAATTTTGTTTCTTCTGGAGTAAGTATTGATAATTTGGGTCTGTCAAGGAATTTGTCTAATTTGTTTCAGGTTTTGAAAGTACTAGCATAAATCTCTTTATAATATTACTGTGCTGTCCTTTCAATATGTATATCAGTAGATTGTATATGTTCTCCCATTCCTAATATTGGTAATTTGTGTTTCCTATTTCTCTAGCTAGGAATTTAGAAATTTTATTTTTTAAACACCAAATTTTTGTTTTTTTTGATTTTTCTGTTGTGTCTGTTTTCTATTTCATTTATAATCTGCTTTTATCTTTATTATTGTTTTCTTCTGCTTTTCTTGTTATAATTTCTTTTTAATTTTCCCCCCAAGTCTTTTTTTGAGATATTTTTACTATATGGTGGAAGTACTGTCAGTGAGACAGAGAGACAGAGAAAGATAGACAGAAAGCAAGAAATCACTCCCTACGGGGGAGAGGCATGCTGCAATTCCTTCTACCCTATTTTCTTCTTGGGATCTCAGACTGGCAGGCACATGTGCCCAGTGAGAGTTTTAAGCCGCTGAGTCTGTAAATCAAATTGCGGTCAGTTACGTGGGAGTCCTATGTGGGAGTTCAGCGACATAACCATTACACCATTTGTTGGTCCCTTTCCCCCAACTTTTCAGGGGGCCTTTTAGATTAAGAGTCATCCAACCATAGGCCACTGGACAAATTTAGCCAAGAACATTTTTTGCATGACTTGTAAGGTAAGAATAGCTTTTACATTTTTACAGTATAGGAGGAGAAGATGGAAATTGAGAACTTAATATCTACATCATTCATTTACAGTCTACATTTAAATATTATGCTATTTTATGTGTCATGGTCCTCCATTTTGTGCACATTATTGCTATACATTTTATGTGGAAATATGTTGTAAACCACACAAGTTGTCATTTTTACTTTTAACGCACACTTTTCCTTCAAAGTGATATTTTAAGTGAAAACATAAACAGCCTCTCCAGGACTTTTACCCACATATTACCATTTATGGCATTCCTCATTTTTTTGTGAAGATCTAAGTCTTCTCTCATTTTCTTTATATCTGAAAAATTACCATTAATATTTTCTGTTATGTAGGTCAGCTATCAGAGAGGTACCTAAGAACATTTTCATGAACTTTTTGATGACCTCAGATATTTTTGGTTTTCAATTTTTCGATTTCATCTATTATTGCTGTCAGTTTGAAGCACTGGCTAAATGTATAGACAAAACGGTGCCAGCTTAATGTGAATCACAGCTGCAGGCATTTGCTTTTCACCTGCATTGGTATTTAATGTGAATTGATTTTACTAAGTTAAAAAAAAAAACCTATCAAATAGAAGAGGGGCAATTTATATCGTACCATAAGTTACTAGTGAAAGTGATGTCAAATTTTTAAATGTAATTTTTAATTAACTATAATATACTTACAATAGTAATGAGAATTTTTAAATTTTAAATGAGTATTTTTAAATTAAATATACTTACTAAAATTGTCTGTGCAACTAGGTTTTCTAACACTTGAGGGTATTTTCTAGGGATACTCAGTTTTTTAGTATGTTAAAATACATTCTAAAGATGAAATCAGCAGTTAGTGTAATGGCTATGTCGCTGAACTCCCCTGTGGTCGATCGCGGTTCACGTCCCGAACCTGGTGGCTTAAAACTCACACCAGGCGTCTGTGCGTGCGTGCCCAAGATCCCGAGAAGAGAATGGAGGAGAAGGGATTGTGGCGTGGCCATCCCCCCGGGAGGTGATTTCTCGCTTTCTGTCTCTCTGTCTCTCTCTGTCTGTTTGGTGAGCGCACACGCCCTATAGCAAAAACCTCTCCAAAAAAAAAAAAATAATAATAAGTACATTCTAAAGAGACAAGCAAATGGCGTAATGGTTACATCACTGGACTCCCATGTAGTCGACGGTGGTTCAAGTCCCGGACCCTGTGGCTTAAAATTCACACCAGACACGTGTGTGTGCATGCCCAAAATCTTAAGAGAATAGAGGAGAAGGAATTGCAGCATGATTTCTCACTTTTTATCTCTCTCTGTCTCTCCAGCAAGTGCACACACCCTATAGCAAAAAATCTCTCTAAAAAAATACATTCTAAAAATGTTCATGCAATTAATGTGTCATAAAAAATATGCACAACTCTCTACCAAGCTTACAAAATATTTTATTTCTCCTACTACACTCAACCAATAAATTACCACCAATTGATGTTAATAAACACTCAAGAAAAAAAAAATGAAAGCAGTGAAAGGAATCCCATCTTTGTGTAATCAAGGAATCAGAGGTAGTCACGCCATAGCAGTAAAATGATACTCACCTATAGACTCTCCTCATATTTCATCCTTGCTCCCTGTTTTAAAACGAACTGTACTGAATTGAGCAGGAGAAGAATTAAGGAAATCAATGGCCAGGTTTCGAGGCTATCATCAATAAGCTCACAAAAATGATAAATGAAACATTTCGACATGTTTCCTTCCTCATTTTTATTTTTCCTTACTTGAAGTGATGTTCAAAGCTAAGAATAATAACTTACCTCTTCAATTGTCTCTCCTGCCTACACCCTGATAAACTGCATCAAGTTCATGGAGAGATTTGGCTCTCTTTTAGTTTCCATAATAAGAGTGGACAGTCAACCCAGATAATTCAAGGCAAATGTTCCACTGGAGCTCTGAAGCAGATTGCTTGTTATCCATATTAATCACATTAACTACATAATGACCAGATTTTATTTTGTCCTATGTGGCATTGAGGCCCTCTTAATGTTTTATTATTATTCTATGTAAATTCATTTTTACCTGATTAGTTTGCTGAAGCACAATATAAGCACGATTCATTCGAAGAACTGGCAGAACCAGAAACTGAACATATTTTTCTACGATATGGGTTTTATAATTATGAAAGTGATAAACAAAACCAATTTGATGAGCAAAAAGTATACTTTCCTTTTTGGTTTTATCCTTATGACAAAACCAATAAGATCAAGAAAACTGAGGTAAGCTGTACATATTCTAAGTTAAAAAAAAATCTCTTCAATTCAGGATTTGTTCATCTCAGCACTACTGACGTTTTAGGTCAGATAATTCTTTGTTGTACAGACATTGCACAATGCTCAGCAACATCGTAGCCCTCTATACACCTTTTTCCTCCAAGTTAGGACAATCAAACATGTGCCCAGATTGCTAAATGTCCTCTGGGGGAGGAGGAAAAATAACCCTGGGTGAGAACTATTGCTTGAATTTAGTATTTTTTCAGGAGGATATTGATGTCTTTTTCACCTTCTAATCCCTTCCATTTATTTGGAGATATGACCTATGTGGGTCTAGTGCCTATAACACTACTTTTTTTCTATTCTATACATAGTTAACAAATTTTATAAATTAATGACCAGAAATATTGACCAATTATTCTGGTCTGTTAATGGTGCTCCCACCACCAACCATCCTCAAGAAACAATGTGTGTGCTTCCATTTGCCAGAGATTGAGAACAGAATTTTCAGTCCTCAGGAAAAAAAAAAAAAAAAAACAAATTCTATGCTCCTCAGACTTTAAAGCTATTTGCGGAAACTTGAAAACCAATTTTAGATCAATACCTATGTCGCCTTAATGACTAGAACTTTGTAGATGCTGTATTTAAGCAATATTAATTTTGCAACCAGTTTATTTAAGACATTTACATTTCAAGAGCTGCTCAATGGATATAAAACCTCAGCTTGCTGCACAAGTGCTTCATATAGAACTCCATTCTAATCCTTTACAAATTGACCATTACATACATATTTTAGATCTTAAACATGATGTGATTTGAACATAAAATAACATGAAAGAAGCATTTCTTAACTTTTTCTCTATTCTTTCTTTCTCCCTTCTTCCCTCCTTCCTTCACTCCTTTTCTTCTTTGTTTCTTTCCTTAGATCTTCTCCATTAAGAATAATTTTCAAACTGTAAAAGGAAACATAAACATAGGAAGAAAGTGAAGCTCATGATTTAATATGAAAGTAATGAGACATCTGAGTACTTTTTTTTTTTTTCTCATCTGGAGACCAAGAACAGAAGCATATCTCTTGGAGGATGTAAAAGCACAGATCATCAGACCCGGTCTAGACCTCCTCAGTGCGTATTTGCAGTTTATCAAGATCCCCAAGAGATTCATATTTTTAGGAGCACTGGACTAAATGTTTTTAAAAAGGAGTATTTTAATGAATTACTTTTATTAATTTTATTTATTATTACTATTTTTTATTTGACCAGAGATAGAGAAGGAAAGTGAGAGAGCAAGCCTCCAAGTCCAGGACTCCAACTGCATTGGCCATATGGGAGTCCAGTGCCTTAACTACCATGTCACCTGCCAGCCTCTGGGCTAAACTAGAGGTCACCAAACTAATGAATAAAACAACTCATACCTGTGATTGCTTAAACATTGTGAAATCTTTCAAGAACACAGTAGACAAGTCTAGAGATGAGTAAATAGTTCTGTTTACCAAGCAATGTACATTCCCAAAAATACAGATTAATATTATTTTTAAAATTTATAGAAAGGAAAACTCATGGGAGTTTTAAATAATATGATCTTACTGGAAAGCATTTTGGTAATAGATATATTTTTGTTAAGATAATACTAGCAGTGTATTTCTAGGAATTTATCCTAAGAAAATAATATGAATTTTAAAACCACAAAAAGAGAAAAAATCCCTTACATTCAGAGATTTTTATTGTGCCTGGTTTAAAATCATGAAGATTTGAAAGATCCTAAACAGTTAGTAATACAGAAATTATCAAAGCATAGAACACACCAATATGATATTCATACTTTTCTTTTTAGCCTAGAAAAGCACTTGAATGCATATGCTAGAATGTCAAATGGATAATTTAAAGCAGGAGTACATCAGGAGATGAAGTTGTGGGTCTGGGGGGGAATCACCACATGAGCAGATCCTGTAGAGTGTTTCTCCCTCTGTCTCATGCGAATGCTCATGCACGCTATACCACGAATAAAAAATAAACTTAAAAATGAGTGACTTTTTAAAATAGTATTTTATGCAAAAGACATGTCTGACTATCATAGTCAGAGAAAAATAAACGTTATTTTAAGATATATATAACCTATGTATAAAAGCATGAAAATATACCAAAATATTAACAGTAGTTTTTGTTCACTTTCTATGTTGTGAGATTATGGCTTTTTTTCCTCACTTTTCTCTACTTTTCCATATATTTACAAACTAATATGGTTAGTAATTAATATTCATTTTATAATCAGAGAATATCCTCTTAAAAAGGAAACTGTAATATTACGTAGAAATTATCCCAAGTACTTCACGTAAGAACCTTCAGATTGACATTTGAGGGGAACTCATTACTCACAGTGTTTTCATTTTGGCACAGGGTCTGGCTCGATAAATACTTATGCAGTAATGGATAATTAATTAAGGCTGTTATCATCAGGGAAGCACATAAGGCAAAGGAATTTTTAGATAATTAAAGGACCTTGGCCAAAATGTATTACTAAATGGATTCATAGCAAACTGAAGGAAGGTTTCGATGTTCTGCTACATGGTTTTGCCTCATTAGGCATTTTACTTGGGTGATGACAGAAGCCATGTTTAGCTAATACGGTTATGAAGAAACACCAGCAAAGCTAGCAGGAGGTTCTGTAACATAATCAGGATATAAGAAAAAAACTCTGATCAATGGAATAGAAGAAACAATAAAGCAAAATAAACTTTTAAAAACACACTAAAACAAGGTCAATAGATTTGTTTACATAGGAGTTAAAAATCCTGACATCAAAAATGATCAGAAGTCAAAAGGCAAAAGAAAATGTGTGTGGGTATTTTTTTTTTTTCTTTTTTTTGTGGTTGCAGGGAGGAGGATAAATGCTACGAAATGACATGGACCAATATGCTTAATATACTAAGAACTCAAATATAAACATTAAGAGCCCAAACATAAAATAAGCTAAGGATATAAGTGAGTTGTTTGTATAAGTACAAGTTAATAAGAAAAAGATGCAAACTTACTAAAACTTTAAAGATGAAAATTTAAATGGATAACCATGATATTTATTTTATACTTAAAAATAGGAAAGTGTAAAAATATCAGTTCTCCATTCTGGGAAAGGTAAAGGCAGACAAAGCACCAAGAGATCATAAATCTCTCATAAAATTTGGCTGTGAACTTTGATAGTGCTTCAACCTTTCAACAATGCATCATATTCAGAAATGACAACCATCTTAGGCCCAGTAATTCCTCTTACAGAAATTTTTCCTAAGGAAATAAGCAGAGATCCAAGCAATACATAAACATGTTTTCACTTTCAAAAGTATGATGATAAGAAGTAAAAACTGGGGCCAGCAGGTGACATGACGGTTAAAGTGCTGGACTCCCACATGATTGACTGTGGTTCGAGTCCTGGACTTTGTGGTTTGGATATCTTGCTGAGCACATGTGCCTAAAATCTTGAGAGGAGAATGGAAGAGAAAGGATTGTGGCTCGGCCATCGTCCATGAGGGGTGATCTCTTGCTTTACCTCTCACTATTTCTCTCTCTCTCTCTCTTTCTCTCTCTCTTTGGCAAGTATACATGCCCTATGGCAAAAATGCTAAAAAATAAATATAAACAACCCAGACATTTATTAATAGAAGAATAACTAAAAGGTGATACATGAATATCATTATATCATGAAGATATTAGTCTTTTAAGTAATTTGAAATTTTCATAAATATGCTTGTTATACATTTTAAATCATAAGAGGGGATAAAATTATATATGTGATATAATTTCATTCAATAAAGTTATATACTGAACATTTGTACTGTTTTCCTCCATTGGTATGTGAACTCCTAACCCCCAATGTGATGGTATTTAGAGGTGGAGCCTTGGAAATAATTTCAGTGAGATGAGCTTATGTCGATGAAGCCTCCATGAGGGGATTAGTTTCCCTATAAGGAAAAGAGACAAAGCTGTCTCTCACCTGTGAGGACACAAGAAGGGGGTCATCCACAGACCAGTGAGGTCTCTCATTAGAAACCAGAACTGTCAGCATCTTGAACTTCTACTTTCAACTTTTAGAACTGTGAGAAATAATCTGTTCTTTAAGCCACCCAATTGATGGTATTTTGTTATAGCAGCCTGAACTAAGATAAATACATTTATAAATACACAAAAACACATTTCTGGATTACAGTGTTTTTTTTTTGTGAGAGATTTTGTTATATGGCACTTGCGCTAGCCAGGGAGAGATAGAGAGAGAGAAAGAGAGACAGAAAGCGAGAAATCCCTCCCAGGGAGGATGGCTCAATCTGCTGCAATTCCTGCTCCTCCATTCTCTTCTTAGGATCTTAGGCATACATGCACACACACAAGTTGTAAGCCACCAGGTCAGGTGGCTTAAACCAGGGTTAACTATGTGGGAGTCCAGCAACACAACCATTATGCCATCTGCTGGTCCTCTGAATTATAGGATTTTTTTTTCTTCTTTAGAAATGTCTATATTTTCCCAATAAGAATATCATCGATAATGAGAAGAAAATAGGTTAGTAAACCACAATTAATGAGGTCAGCAGGGGGTTGTGGTGGTTAAGTCACTGAATTCCCACATGGCTGACTGAAGTTCCAGTCCTGGAACTGGCAGCTTGCTTTCTCACTCCCTACCCCCAACACCACCACCACCCAGTCTCTCTTTTGTCAGTGCACATATCCTGCAAAAAAATCCTCAAAAAATAATAATAAATAAAATAAAATGAATAATTGTTTAAAAACACAAATAATAATAAAAATAGCCACTAGTATTTATTTAGCATTTACTACAGTCCAGAGACTGTGGTAATTTAGATAAATTTCATTTTATTCTCGGGACAACTCAAGTAGTTATTAGAATCCTCATGTTTTATATTCCTGATGACTCTGCTATAAAACTTTCACAAAATAAAGTTTACTCTCAAAATGTTTGCTATATTGGGAACCAGCAGTTAGCGTAATGGCTATGTTGCTGGACTCCCACATAATCGACCACGGTTCGCATCCCGGACCCGGTGGCTTAAAACTCACGCCGGGCGCGTGTGCGTGCATGCCCAAGATCCCGAGAGGAGAATGGAGGAGAAGGGATTGTGGCGTGACCATCCCCTCTGGGGGGTGATTTCTCGCTTTCTGTCTCTATGTCTCTCTCTGTCTGTCTGGCGAGCACACGCGCCCTATAGCAAAAATGTCTCAAAAAAAAATGTTTGCTATATTGTTAATTCCTGAAAGAGTGCTCAGTAAAAGTGTATTAAGTGAATATGTGAAATGTAGTAGAGTGACAATAGGAGAGCCTTCACCTAGGTACAAAACTCTAACAAAGAAAGGCAGAGCAGGGGGGACTGGCTCAGTATGGCTTATGTCCCCAATTAGCCTCAGATGCCTGGGGAGGAATGAAGTTCCCCACATTTGGACGTGTTCTTTGATCACCTGACAGGAATGCTGAGGAGATGAATATTCCTTGGAAGGGAAAATATGATTTGTTTTCTTTTGTAGTTCCTTCTACCTTTGAAATGATTTTTAAAACTATCTAAAAAACTGAAATACAGACCTCATTTATTACCTGTAGTTTTACATTGTAAAAATCAGTTAACTTCAGAGTCAAATGCTTTTTTTCTTTTCTTTTGAATTTTTCCATTAAAGGAAGATGTTCTTAGAAGTAGACTGAGAACTCTTCATTCTTTTCCAGGGACAAGAGAGACAAAAGACACTCAGTGGCTGATTTTCCCATCGCGTCCTGAAGCTTGATCTGTCAAAAGAAGAGGGGATACGTTTCTCTCAATATCAAAAAAGGAAGGAAATTCTCGTCAGCGTTCTCTGCCACCCAGAGAGGCAGAAACCTGGCAGTTATAAAGCAAAGATGCATGAAAAACCTCGCTTCACCTTCTTCATTTTCTGTGAACCAACTTCGTATGTGACTCTGAAGCCTCCTACTTCAGGCTAGCAGGATATTCTTTGTGAGGCATTTTTGTAGTTTTCCACTCACTTCTCCAAGCTGGTGTGTGTGTGTGTGCGCACACGTGTGTAAATTCTAAACTATTGGCATGCACAGCAATACCAAGATACATGTACGTGTGTTCAGGGGGTGTTAATAGGCTCCGTATTTGCAGTTCCTGGTGCTTACCAGGAGGGCCTTTCTGCAGAGGCCAGTAGCTCTGATACTGGTACTTCCAATCCTGGTAAGTCCCCTCTTGCAGGACCTGTTGCATCACAGCCCACTTAGCACTGTCCCTGGTACTCAGGCACTCTTCTGTGCTCTCTACCTGAGACTTTGCTAGGCTGCCAAGCATTTCACTGGTTCCTCCATTTAGACATGCTTTTCCTTTTTTTGGATGAAGTTATTCTGTTTTGAGATGAGCTTAAAGACATGCCTTTTTCTTCCTCCTGTTTTCTCCAGGTGGCTCTGCACCTTTTGCTGAACGTCTTTGTTGGAATTTAACATGAGTCAAGGAGTTTTATAGACTACATTGTTTTTATGCCCTGTCACATAGCTCCTTTACACAATGGTGAGAAGGAAGTCAAAGCAGAAAATGTAAGCAGGAAGATCAGCTCTAGCCACCTCAATGCCAGACAAAGATCTCTGGGATCTGAAAATCGAGATGTAGTATACTGAGTCTCACTTTGTGTATGGCGTGGTAGGCTGGAGGGTAACTTTGCGAAGCTTCCCCCTTTGATGTCTAAATGAAGGAACCAGTGAAATGCTTGACAGTCTAGCAAACTAATTCAGGTAGAGAGCACAGATGAAGGTGAAATATACATAATCATAAGATATGAATTAGCATTTTAAAAAGTTTGCCAGAGGATGCATGCATTCACCAGAGAAAGAGAAAGAAAGAAAACACCCCTCACTTCCAAGGGGAATAGTCACACCACAATTCCTCTTCCTCCGTTTCCCCTTCCTTTAGGGATTTTGGCCCACATGAATGCCCAAAGTGTTTTTCAGTCTGCTGGATCTGGAACTCAAACTGCAAGATCACCCAATTCATAGGTGGTCTCTGAATTAGCATTTTAAAATAATTTTTAAGAATACGAAAGTAATATAGGTTGTGTCTTTGTTACAACAGTTCAAACAATAAAAAGATATTAAGAATTAAAGTTTTTCTTTAGTCTAATCCCATCCTCTTTATGTAGGATTATACTGACATAGCAACATATATTTTTCAATACTCCAATAATCATATAGGAACATACAAAGAAAAAATGAAAATGGCACTATATCTCATTTACTACTCTGACTTGGGGCTGGTTCTTTCACAGGCCAATATATTTAGATTTACTTCATTCTTTTAAACCACAGCAGAATATTTCAGAATATAGGTATGTCTTATTTATCTATGATCTACTGGTGAATATTGGGTTTATTTCCACTTCTTGCAATAGCACTCAATGAAGCAATGAATGTTCTTGTTTCATATTAATACATATTTATGTTTTAATTTCCATCGTAACTATTTTTAGAAGTGGGTTAAAAGATATGTATAAGGGACCAGCAGGTGACATAGTGGTTAAGGTACTGGACTTGTACATGGCCAACTATGGATCGAGTCCTGGACCTGATGACTTGAAACTCACACTGGGTGCATGTGCATGCATGCCCAAAATCCCAAGAGGAGAATTGAGGAGAAGGGATTGTGGTGTGGCCATCTTTCCAAGGGGTGATTTCTTGCTTTCTACCTCTCTATCTCTCCAGCAAGCACATGTACCCTATGGCAAAACTCTCTCAAAAAAAGAGATATGCACATTTTCATTACAGTACATTCTGCAAGATTTTCCAAAAATGGTATATAAATAAACAATCTTATGAAGTCCTTATGAAAATAGCCATCTCCAAGACCTCAATCTTTAAAATTTTTGTCAATGTGAGGAGTTAAAAACTATAATGATATTTTAAAAAAATTGTTTCCCTGACTCATAGTTTGGCAAACATCTTATAGTATATTATTGTCCTTTTCTCTAATTCTTAATTAAATTTTTTATTCAGCTTTATATTTTCTTTTTTAAAATTAATTCCTAGAAGCTCTTTAAATCCTAGAGAGTTTTTCCTCTTTTAAAAAAATAAATGCTTTTACTCAGTCTGAGTTTGAATTTTGCTATAAGGCATGTGCGCTTGCTGGAGAGGCAGAACAAGACAAAGAGACAAAAAGTGAGAGATTGCCCCCCAGGAAGGATAACGATGCCTCAGTCCCTTCTCCTCCATTCTCCTCTTTGGATTTTGGGCACACATGCATGTGTGTCCAGCATGAGTTTTTAAACCACTGGATCTGGAACTTGAACCAGGATTAACCATGTGGGAGTCCAGCGACGTAACCATTATGCCATTTGCTGGTCCCTAACCTTCGATTTTTAAAGTAATGTGAAACTATTTCCCTTGGAGTGTTGTTGAAATACTTAAGCAAGATAAAATAGGAGGTAAATGTGCTTCCTATGTAAAAGAAATCAGTGGTCAGGAAAGATTAGTTTCCTGTATTACTTCTGAGTTCCCACCTTCAAAATTCCACCAAAAGTAAGGGTGTATTTTTTTTTTTTTTTTAGAGATTTTCACTGTAGGGCGTGTGCGCTCGCCAGACAGACAGAGAGAGACATAGAGACAGAAAGCGAGAAATCACCCCCCAGGGGGGATGGTCATGCCGCAATCCCTTCTCCTCCATTCTCCTCTCGGGATCTTGGGCACGCGCGCACACGCGCCCGGCATGAGTTTTAAGCCACCAGGTCCAGGACACGAACCGCGGTCGACTACGTGGGAGTCCAGCGACATAGCCATTACGCTAACTGCTGGTTCCCAAGTAAGGGTGTATTTTTGAAAAGCTTACACTTGGCTGAAATGTTGAAAAGAATCTATTATCTTCTATTTTTTTTTTTTTTTGGAGAGGTTTTCGCTATAGGGCACATGCGCTTGCTAGACAGACAGAGAGAGACATAGAGACAGAAAGCGAGAAATCGCCCCCCAGGGGGGATGGTCACGCCGCAATCCCTTCTCCTCCATTTTCCTCTCGGGATCTTGGGCACGCATGCACACGAGCCCAGCGTGAGTTTTAAGCCACCGGGTCCGGGAAGCGAACCGCGGTCGACTACGTGGGAGTCCAGCGACATAGCCATTACGCTAACTGCTGGTTCCCCATGGCATTCTCTTTTGAAAAAGCAATGTATTACACTGTAGAGTTATATGCGATTCAAAGTAATATAAGCAAGATCATGATGATAATAATTTTTTTTTTTTAAATACACTGGGTGTGTGTACACATGAGCCCAAAATCCCAAGAGGAGAATAGAGAAGGATTGGAATGTAGTCATTGACCCTAGGGAGTGCTTCTCACTTTCTCTCTCTTTGTCCCTCTGTCAAATCCAAACTAAATTAAATAAAATTAAAATTTAAAAAATAAACGAAAATGAAATTATTTATAAGAAGCTTTCATATGGCAGTAGTAACTTGCAAATACCAAATGACTGACATGAGAATTAGAATGAGTACAATCTGATAAAACATGCCTGTTGCAAAATATGTTAAAAAAAAAGACATATAGAGAGTAGGAAATCTACTGCTAAATGAACTGATTCAGATTCTAATTAGGCATATTTTGTTGTGTCATATTTTTTTACTGGACTCTGTTCTTGTATACTAAAACTGAATTAATTGCTACTAATGTTGAGAAATGGTCACTATGGTTATCTTATCTATTTTAAATAAAAATGGAATTGAAAAGGACCTGATTAACCTGAACTCATTATCAAAAAAGGAAGAAATGTTCTTTAAAAAAATAGCCAACTTGTCTCTCCCTGAAGTTATTTCTTGATCCACTAGCCTCTTATTATTATGCAATTTTGTGACAAAGATGTGGGGTGTATGAATGTGTAGCACTTTAGAAATAGCCATGCAGTATGTCTGGCTGTCAGTAGAATCTTACTAATTGTCTAGAAACAAACACTCTTGTCCTGGAACTGACGAATTCTTGCTCAGTGACTCTTCTTTTAGGTTAGGTTTCTAGTACTCCACAGAAATGGCTCTTAAGATATGATCACCCAAAGTAAGTCAGTTGCAACGCGAGTTAGAAGATAATAGATTCTTGGGAACCAGCAGTTACCGTAATGGCTGTGTCGCTGGACTCCCACGTAGTCGACCGTGGTTCGCATCCCAGACCTGGTGGCTTAAAACTCACGTCAGGCGTGTGTGCGTGCGTGCCCAAGATCCCGAGAGGAGAATGGAGAAGGATTGCGGCATGACCATCCCCCCTGGGGGGTGATTTCTCGCTTTCTGTCTCTATGTCTCTCTCTGTCTGTCTGGTGAGTGCACGCGCCCTATAGTCTGTGGAGTGCACCCCCCCTAAAGGAAAACCCTCCCAAAAAAAAAAAAAAGAGAGAATGCCATGCATGCCAGTCAATACAGAGACAATCTTCCCACTTCATCATTCAATATCTTTTCATTGTTTTTCCCAATCATTATTATTATTATTCCAATTATTTTTTAAACAGTCAATCACTATTTCTCATTTTGCTTGTAAAACTACTACCCAAAATGAAATACTTCCCAGACCAATCCAGTTGAGAATACTATACATATCATCATCAACAGGTAATAAGCCATATCTGTTTCCCACTAACGTCCTGCCTCTCTATTTGTTCTCTTACTATCTTTCTCAATCCTCTTCTCTTCATCCTCCCATTTCTCACTGTCTTATTCTCGTTAAATACTTTCACTGCAAGTCAGCAGCTTCAAGTTTGGAACCATACAATTGGATGGGTTCCAATCACCTTAACCAACAAGCCATGGGAAGGTCTGGTGTAATTATTTTTCTTTTTGGACGCTAACTGCTGGTCCCCTGGTGTAATTTTTATAAATAAAATATTTCTGGGAGATAACACAATTATAAAGATCAATAACCTAACTCACAAAACAATCCTGGGAGAGGTCTAAGTACAAATCTAGTTCAACCCTGTCACCTTATAAATGAGGAAACAGAGACTCAAAGAGAATAAATATCTTATTCAAGGTCATAGTGCTAGGCAATGTCATAGGCTATACTGGACCCCATGAATCTGATTACCTGGCATATTGCTTTAGTCTAGCACTGGCAATGTATTAGGAAATGTATTTCAGAATACAAATTTCAGGATGAAATAGATTTTTTTCCCTGTGATCCATGAGATTACAAAAGGAATCAGTCTGAGAATTGAATGAAATAATGCATTGTAAAACAGATAATGCTTTACCTAGTACTTTTTACATGTCCAGTAAGTTTTTAATTCTCATATACTTTTTCTCTTATTAGAAAAATTACAATATATTCCAAATATACTCATAATTTTAAGAAATAAAATGCTACTAACACTATTGAGATTACCTATGTAACACTCCAAGATTTCATGTTTCTTACCAAATTAATTTTAATTGGAATATTTAATATTTCAGTGCATTTCTGTATGATTTTGTGATTTCTTAATTATTATGTAATGTATGTGCATATCAAAACATTATATTGTGCGATTTTATATTTTAAACTATGTAAATACTATCTACCCCATGTATTTTGAAAACTGCTTTTTTCACTTAATATTATGTTTTGGTGATTTATGTTAATTTAACTACCTATAAGTTATCATTCATTTTCATTGCTGCATAATATTCCGGTCTACAAAGATATCACACTATAATGATCTGATCTTCTGTTAAGTCTTTTATAGGTAGTTTCCTTCTTTTTGCAACACAAACAAACCTGGTATAAACATTTGTTAATATTTCTTTACACATATGTGCAAGGATTTTTCTAGAGTAAAAGCTCAAGAATGTAATTGCTAAATTGTAGGTTTAATTTGTATTCCCTTAGTGAACAGTGAGATTGACCCATTTTCATGTTAATTGGCCTTTGTAGGGTTTATTTTGTGCATTAGCCATTCATAATTTGTTCATTTTTTAAAAAAACTGAGTTATTTGTGTTTATTTTATACTGATTTTCAGTAGTTTTTTAAAAATATAATTTGATATTAATCCTTTGATTTATGTGTGAAAATACTCCCAGCTAGTTTCAGGTTTGTCTTTGACCTGTATCTATGATGCCTTCTGTTGTGAGAAGTTTGAAATGTTACTACTTGAGTTGATTTGTCTTAATATTTGGGTATTTAAAAAAGAACCCCTTTTCCTGCCTGATGTCACAGAATTGTTCTCAAGTACCAATACATGGAAATCTTTTACTTTTTTTTAGTTCAGTCTTTAACTCACTTGGAACTTCTTAGCCTGCATTGTTCAGAGTAGAATTCTAAGTTCATAGTCTATTCAGGTGAAACTCAATTTTCCCAAGACTATTTCCTGAATCCTTTTTGTACTACATTGTAATGCTATGTGTGAATGATTCTGTTCCTTGGCTTAACCAATTTAATTTGTCCCTGAGTTAATACCATACTGTCGTGACTTTTGTCATTTTATTAGAAGTATAATAATATTTGGTTGGGCCAAACCCTTTATCTCTGGTTTTAGTGTGAATATGATTATTTCTTTTTTTAATAGATGACTAATACAAGCAAAAAAGTAAGAATAGTTGTAGACCTCATGAGAGATTGTCAGATAACTACAGTCAGTAAGGGTTGGTGGAGAAAGCACTGAACACTGAGTTGGGAACGCTATGAAAAGTGGCACAGTTTCACAAAGAGGAATTCAGCATCTTTATTTTTAAAATGAATTTTGTCATTGGTTAGTAAAAAGTGGATATTTTGAGCTAGAGAAGGAAGCAAAAATGAGG
>NW_006159583.1:3432210-3467284 GCF_000334495.1 Tupaia belangeri chinensis
AGCTACTTACAGAAACAAGAAATGCTCCATCTTAGGGGCCATCTGTGTGTAGGTAGTTAAAGAAGGCATCGTTGGGACCCTGGAAAGAGCAAACTTGGCAGATTATGCTCAAAGCATCTGCAGAGAAGCACTTTTCAGCTGGGATTTAGGTGTCTTGTCTGCAGTCTAATAGAAAGAATAGAAATCTCCCATGGATAGGTTGTGAACTGAGCTATGTAGCCTTGACATGAAATAGAGATCCAACTGGAAGAACCCAATGGGTTTGAAGGCCATGTCAAATTGGATTGCATATTTATACCTTCTGATGGTTACACAGTTGATCTTTGAGAGTTACTTTCCTTAGGAAAACAGGCATTGTATCTTTTTTTTCTTTTTTGAGGAGAGAGATTTTTGCTATAGGGCATGCACTTGGCAGAGTGATAGAGAGAGACAGAGAGACAGAAAATGAGAAATCACTCTCCAAAAGTCATGACCACACTGCAACCCCTTATCCTCCATTGTTCTCCCAGGATCTTGGGCATGCACGCACACAAACTCAAACAGCAGTTGACTACATGGGAGGCTAGCTACCATTACATTATCTGCTGGTCCTGGAAAATGTATCTTACATAACAGACAGACTTTGTGTCAGGAAGTTCTGACATTGTGAGGCCACTCACAAAATACACAGCCCAAGAAAGGGAAACACTTGGATCTATAGGATGGGATGGGAGGAATAATTTATAGCATGTGTAGTCTGTGTAAAGCATTCATGATCAAATTTAACGTGTATAGAAGCTCTCAGTCATATAATCTGGTTAAAGATCCAGTTGCCTGCTTCCATTTAGAGTTATAGACCCAAGATTAATGTCACTTTTTAGTTTTGTGATAGGGTACATGCACTCACCAGAGAGAGACAGTGAGAAATCTCCCCATGGTGTGATGACCATACCACAACCCCTTCTCCAATCTCCTCTTGCAACCCTGGGCATGCATACACATGCACCTGAAGTTTTTTTTCAAGCCACCAGGTCGAGGACTCGAACTGTACAGTCAGCCATGTGGAATCCAGCCAGCTTCCCACCAGCTGGTCCATCAATGTTGATATTGACACCACCACTTTAGCAGCCAGTCCTGTAATAACTCAGTGTTCTCGAAGTTGAGTAGAGAGAAATGAACTAGACTTTTCCAGAGGCGACTGGAATGAAAAAATAAAAGTCATTTTAATCTCTTTTGAGGACCTGCAAGGAAGTATTTGAAATTTATAAATTTAACAAGTACATAAAATATATAAATTGTCCATAAAAACATTTAGCCTTCATTGTCTCATTTACTATTTCCAGCAAACCTATGACATAGGTCAGTGTTGGCACAATTTTGCAGGTATGTAAAGCATGTGGAAAAGAACTGGCCAAAGTGACCAAGTTAAAAAGGCACAGCTAGGATTTAAGCTCAGGGAATCTTCATTGAAGGGATATGCTCTTGACTAAGATTTTCTGCCTATATGAGTTACAAGTTGTTCTTAAAAATCTTTATGTTGCACTTTGTGTTTTTTACTCCTATGACTACTTCCACTAGACTGTATTCTTGCTTTGATTTCATGACAGTACTGAATGCAGAAAACTGTTCTGACAGAGCACTTAGCTAAGGAGCCTGAACTCACACTTGCCTGTCAGTATCTTCATACAGGGAGAAAATAATCTCGGTTTTTTGGTGCTTTAATTTCACTTTTTCATAGTTTCCTGAGTTTTATCCCATCATGTCACTGACAGTAAGGCAAAGCACTTGTGGGATTATTTATTCATCCACTAGTTATGAGGCATTTTGAAAGTAAGGACTGTCATCTCATCTTCGTATCCTCAGGAATTAGCAATGTGTAGTGGGCACTTAAAAATCATTGAGTGAGTAAATGAAAATTATTAATTTTATCAATAATATAATAGAGGCAGAAATCAATAAACAAAGGCTACATTCATTGTGTGGTAGACATAGGATCCCTGGATTTTCACCTTTTGGGACCAGTACATGGTGTAGTGGCTATGTTGCTGGACTCCCATAAGGTCAACAACCGTGGTTCAAGTCTCCAACCCAGTGGCTTGAAAATCACACTGGGTGTTTGTGTATGTGCCCGAGGTCCCAGAAGAATGGAGGAGAAGGGATTGTGACATGGCTATTCCCCCTGAGGGGATGGGTGATTTCTCAATTCCTCTCTCACTGTCTTTGTCTCTGTCTCTGTGACTCTCTCTCTGGCAAGTACATGCACCCTAAGGCAAAAACCTCTAAAAAAACAAAAAGAATTTGCATCCAGTGTTCTTTCACTACAGATATCTGAAATCTGTAAGTTGAAAGAATGAGAGAATCTGCCTATAGGTTAAAAATTCAAGATCCATTCTGTTACCTAGAGACATCATAAGAAGCATTTTATTTCAGTTAGATCAGCTTTGCCTCTCATAAAAACAAAGGACACCATTATTACTATCTGACTCACATCAGTGCTGTGACAAGGGAAGGTGTCGCAGCACCTGGATGAAGCGAGCGCATTAGTAAGTGCTCCCATTATAGAACCACTAATGAGGCAATTTGTTAAACCAGCATCCTCTTGCAAACCAAAGTCAGAGAAATGAGCGGGTATGTTTGAAGGTTTAGGGGAAAAAAAAATCTTGGAAGAAATAGAAACAAGTCTATGCCAGGTATCTGTGGCATATTTTGTTCACCTAAAGCAAGCACAGTGGCTCGTCACATGGAAGACCAGGACATTCTCCCCCTTGTCCTGCTGGAGAACATGGTCGTGAGGATGCTGACAGGTGGGGTGGTTTTATTTGGGTGTGCTCTCCCTTCTTTTGACCAAATCAATAATAAGACATGAACAGTCATATTTCAAAGGAACTGTAAGAAGATTTTACTGATACTAGAGTTCTGATAAAATGGAGAGATGACATTTCCTTGACCTGACATTCAGGTCTTCTGTGATCTGATGATCCCATATGCCTTTGTTCCCTGTAATGTTCTTATGCTGAGACATGGTATCTTCATCTCTTCTTATTTCAACATTGGAATGATAGCGTAGCAATGACCTCCTCTACACTTCCACTTATAAAACTGTACTTCTGGAAATACAGTGACATCTCTCTTGCCTGGACCCCAGGACTGACCTAGATCCCAGCTTCAATTATTGTGATAACATTGCCCTTAACTGCTTTTGGTAACTTTGCAGCACTACCTCTGAAGACTACAAGCCCAAGATCACATTCAATGAGTCTTCCATGGTCCAGTATCTGAGCAGCCCAGCCTGCACAACAGGGCAGAGTCTAGCAGGCCCTCTCAGCTTCCCAAGCCTCCTCAGTGTAAATGTACATTGCTAATGGTGCTGCTGCCACATGCAGAGGGTCTTGTCAGAAGGGTCATCTGGGGCTGTTGCACATCCCATTTTATTTGTTTTTATGAAGGAACTTAAAAAGTTATTGAATGGAGAAAATATTTTCGAATTATTCCTCATTCAAGGGGTTGATAGCTGGAATACATAGGGAACTCAAGCAGCTTGCCCATAAAAAATGAACAGCCCAGTTAAAAATGGGCAAACGAATTGAACTGACAATTCTCCAAAGAAGACTTACGAATAGTCAAAAGATGTATGAAAAAATGTTCAAAGTCTCTTGTCATAAGGGGAATGTGAATTAAAACCACAATGAGATACCATTTAGCCCTAGTTAGAATAGCTAGGATTAAAAAGATTAAAAAAAAAAAACAAGTGTGGCCAGGCTATGGTGAAAAAGAAACCCTCTTACACTGTTGGTCAGAATGTAAATTAGTACAACCTCGGTGGAAAACAATATGGAGATTCCTCAAAAACCTACAAATAGAACTAGCATATGACCCAGTAATCCCACTCCTCGATGTTTAAACAAAGGGTAGGAAAATAATCAGAAAGACACTTGAAAGGAATAGAGTCTGAGGAAGGCATCAAGGATAAATTTGGAGAGGCAAAGCATTAATGGGACAAAGAAATGAGTTTGTTGAAGATAACTTTATTATCAACTGGACTGGGGAAAAATGTAAATGTGTTGGAATATTCACTTTGCAAACTAAATGATGTGATTGAATGTATAAAAGAACTTGAAATAAAATAAGACACTTGGACATTTATGTTTATTGCAGCATTATTCACAATTGCTAAAATATAAAACCATCCTAAATGTCTTAAAACTGATGACTGGGTTGAAAAACTATGACACACATATACTATGGAATATTACTCAGCTATAAGAAATAATGAGATCTTATTGTTTGATTCAAAGTGAATGACAATGAAAGACTTTATGTTGAGTGAAGTGGGCCAGTCTTTGAAAGGTACACAATGTATATTCCTACTTAGTTTACATCAAATATCAGCACTCTGGCAGAAATTGAGAGATCTAAAGATAAGAGTTTAGAAAGGATAAGTGTTGAAACCAGAAACTGTAAGGGAGGAGAGTGGATGGTAGAGAGTGGGTGGTGGAGGGTGGGTGTGAGGTGCAAAAGAAACATTTAACAGACAAAAAAATAGTAAAGCTGTCTGTTGAAAAAACATATATATCTATAATATACATCACAATGGAGGCTTTGTGTAAAATTTGAAATTATTTTGAAAAATTAAAAAATCATTTTAAAATGGTAAAAAAAGATTCATGAAAAAATAGAATTAAAGTATGAGTTTATTTAGTACAAAAAATGCTGTGATCCATGCATAGCTTTATATACTACCCATTTTCCATGAACTTTTTGAAAACTCCTCATTTTAATGTTTTGGGAGAACATGCACAATCTCTCTGTGGGGTTGAGTCTCTCTTGGGTCAGGCCACAAGAGTGATGCCTCAGCCTTACAGGGGACAGAAGACAGACAGTACCGAGCAACTGCTATTCTGCCTCTGGCAACCCTGTGTCCTAGAAAAGATACTTCTTCACACCCCAAAGGCAAATATTCATATCCCTGATTTCTCTTTTTCTTAACTTTGCACCTGGGAATCATGAACTATTCCCCCACAGATAGGAGACCTTGGCCAGAAAGCAAAAGTCTGAAAGACACAATAGAAGTCCTAGGCTCCACATATTGGCTTGGACTCTAGTTGAAATGGCAAAAATGCTACTTAACTAAATATTTCTTCTAGTCATTCTTTTATAAAACAAGGAAACTAAAACTCTACCCTTCCAGACAAATGAGCAACAGAAGATAAAGTCAATAATACATATGTGAACCAACTTTGGCATGGCAAAAATGCAACAATGTGTTAGGACATTATTGAGATAATAATGATTGTTGCAGAAAGATGAGGAACCCCTTACCTTCCCAAAAGCCAAAATGCCTTCCTTTTGAAATTGCACAGTGATTATAATCTTTAACATTTGCAAAGAGTTTTACAGAGCACTTTCATATAAATTATACCACTTAATCCTCACATTGCCATTAAAGTACATATCATTTTTTTTCCATTAAAAAAATAAGAAAACTGAGTTCCAAAGAGGTTAATCTGCTTAAGACAGCTTAGCTGGTTACAAGACATTAACTGAGGTCTTTTGACTCTCATTTTCTTTTTATAATACCACTGTTTCAAAAAAGAGATTGCAGAAGAAGTTGCATTAAAAGCATTACATTTAATACTTTGTTATTTGTGCAAGACAAAAATGCCCTGTGGGCATATAATATTCTCAGATTCCTTTCATAAAATGAAATTATCCTTGAAAATTGTTGAAAGATTTTATTAAAATTCATGAATGCATTATGCTGATTAATGTTTCCTGAAGAGGTTATTAAGTACTATAAAGGACATTTTCATCATTCTGCTAGTTAAATAGGCTTCCTTGTTATTGAAAAAATAAAACAGTATGTGGAATTAAGTGGCAACTTTAATAATTACAACTAAAACCAAATGTAAAGACATGAATGAAATAAATTACATCTAAGTAGAATCATTTATTAGACAGGTTGTACAAAGCATTAGCAGCCTTTTAGTAATAATGTTTGGTTGATGAATATATTTTTTAATTCATTTAATTTTATTTATTACTATTATTATTATTTTAAATTTTGCTGTAGGACACTTGCACTCACCAGAGAGAGAAAGAGAGAGAGAGAAAAAGGGAAAGTGAGAAAGAAAACCACCAGGTCTGGGACTTGAACCATGAGTAGCCATGTGGGAGTCCAGTGCCTTAATCACCACACCACCTGCCTGTCTCAAGTATTCTTAAATGTAAATTCACTAAGAATTTTATTATCATGAGTAAGGATACGATATAAATCTTAGAATAGAAGAGTATGTATATACTACAAAAATATCTTACATATTGGTTTGCTGAGGCAGTGCCCTCTTAGACAATTTCTTGGCAGGTCGAGACTACATGGGAGAGCCATGGTTGATTCCTAGCCCTTCCCAAAGAGCCAAGTGGAATGGTACATTCTTGTAGCCCCAGCTACTCAGGAGCTGAGATAGGAGGACACAACATAGCAAGATTCTGTCTGAAACTAAAAAATCCCACATACACAAACACAGACTCACAATGCCTTACAAAGCTACTTTTTAAAATAAGTACTTTTTTATTTATTTGTAAAGCAAATGGGGTCAGCAGGTGGTGCAGAAGTTAAGAAGGTTAAATCCCACATGACTTGAAAAACATACTGGACTTATGTGCATGCCCAAAATCTCAAGAGAAGAATGAAGGAGAAGTGATTGTAGTGTGGCCATCCTCTCTGGGGGTGACCTCTCACTTCCTCTTTCTCTCTCCAGTGAGCATACATGCCCTATAGCAAAACACACACAGAGAGAAACAAAGAAAAGAAAAAATAAATAAAGCAAATGTGGTACTAAAATTACAGAACAGGGTTGAGGTTCTGTTTGGCTCAGTATATTAAAAAAGAGATTATTCATCTAGTCCCTGCTCCCAAGGAGGATGAAATATGTGTGAAAAGTAAATGATACTTTGCAGATGGACACTTCTAAAATCTGGCAGCAGAGAAATCAGAACAAACATTCACAGAAGACCCCAAAATGCCATAGAAAACTTCTTCTAATAGGATCCCCTTGAATGTGTAATGTCTTTGTAACCAGTCAGAGCTAGTCTGAATGAAAGTGACCTAGTGCTAACTGCTGTTTTGTGGGTTTGCTTGGAGGCATATGTGCCTGGAAGGCCCCAGTGACCTAAAGTTGGTCCTCTCTCCAGGTCGGGAGTGTGAATGCTGGCTGCAGAAGAACCACCAATCAAAACAGTATCACTTTCAAAAACGGACCAATAGGAATGCCACCTGAGTTGACCAACTTAGGGATGCACGAGTTTCATTTCTTTATTTGCATACAACTCCCTGGTCAAAGACATGGGAGGACATGATTTTTCTGTAAAAGCCCATCCTCCAATGCACTGGGGAGACAGTATTAGAGCAAGTCTACTTCCTGTCTCCCAGAGGAAGCCACTGGTAATAAAGCCTTCCTTCTTCACATAACTCTTGGCCAGGTATTTGACTTTTTTGACAGTAAGCTATTGAATTTTGGTACATACCTAGTTAGGTTCAGTAACATTTTATGGCTTTTTGCAATCCTCTGTGGTTACAAATTAGATGACATAATCAGCATTCAGTACATCTTATCTCCTTCCCTTCCCAGACTAGTGACTCATCATTGAGTTTAGAAAGGCCTGTAGGAAGGAGACAAGGCAATATCCCTGTCTGCTATCTTTGCTAGAACTGAGAACAATGCTCAGAAAGTGGACTTGAAATCTTGCTTTTTATTTCAAGCATGTTTCATGTGAATGTTCCATTGAAATGTTAATACAGATAAACAGAATTCAAGACATAGTTTTTAATTCCTGCCATTTCACAAAATGAATGGCCTTGAACAAATCTGCAAGATCCAGAAACATCAGATGACTTGGAAAATAAGTCATCTGCTGATCAATGGATCACAGTAGCTAATCTCTGCCTCATTCCGAAGTAATATTCTACTATCATGTATGTATGAAAATTTCATCTAAAATGGTTACCACTTTGGGCTAGCCCATCGCCTAATGGTTAAAGGAGCCAGATCCCACATGGCTAACCATGGTTAGAATCTCAACTCTAGCAGCTTGAAGAATATGTCATGTGCATGTGTATACATGCCTCAAATCTCAGCAAGATAGAGAAATGGAGAAGGGATTGTCATGTGACCATGCCCTATCATGGGTACTTTTCCCCTCTCTCCCCTATCTCTGTCTCTGGTTAGTACCTGCACACTCTGGAAAAAAAATTCTTACCACCTTTAAATTATTATTTTTTTCATTTAAGAGACTATTACTGGGAATCAGCAGTTAGTGTAATGGCTATGTCGCTGGACTCCCACGTAGTCGACCGCGGTTCGCGTCCCAGACCCAGTGGCTTGAAACTCATGTCAGGCGTATGTGCGTGCATACCCAAGATCCCGAGAGGAGAATGGAGGAGAAGGGATTGTTACGTGACCATCCCCTCTGGGGGATTTTATTAAAATTCATGAATGCATTATGCTGATTAATGTTTCCTGAAGAGGTTATTAAGTACTATAAAGGACATTTTCATCATTCTGCTAGTTAAATAGGCTTCCTTGTTATTGAAAAAATAAAACAGTATGTGGAATTAAGTGGCAACTTTAATAATTACAACTAAAACCAAATGTAAAGACATGAATGAAATAAATTACATCTAAGTAGAATCATTTATTAGACAGGTTGTACAAAGCATTAGCAGCCTTTTAGTAATAATGTTTGGTTGATGAATATATTTTTTAATTCATTTAATTTTATTTATTACTATTATTATTATTTTAAATTTTGCTGTAGGACACTTGCACTCACCAGAGAGAGAAAGAGAGAGAGAGAAAAAGGGAAAGTGAGAAAGAAAACCACCAGGTCTGGGACTTGAACCATGAGTAGCCATGTGGGAGTCCAGTGCCTTAATCACCACACCACCTGCCTGTCTCAAGTATTCTTAAATGTAAATTCACTAAGAATTTTATTATCATGAGTAAGGATACGATATAAATCTTAGAATAGAAGAGTATGTATATACTACAAAAATATCTTACATATTGGTTTGCTGAGGCAGTGCCCTCTTAGACAATTTCTTGGCAGGTCGAGACTACATGGGAGAGCCATGGTTGATTCCTAGCCCTTCCCAAAGAGCCAAGTGGAATGGTACATTCTTGTAGCCCCAGCTACTCAGGAGCTGAGATAGGAGGACACAACATAGCAAGATTCTGTCTGAAACTAAAAAATCCCACATACACAAACACAGACTCACAATGCCTTACAAAGCTACTTTTTAAAATAAGTACTTTTTTATTTATTTGTAAAGCAAATGGGGTCAGCAGGTGGTGCAGAAGTTAAGAAGGTTAAATCCCACATGACTTGAAAAACATACTGGACTTATGTGCATGCCCAAAATCTCAAGAGAAGAATGAAGGAGAAGTGATTGTAGTGTGGCCATCCTCTCTGGGGGTGACCTCTCACTTCCTCTTTCTCTCTCCAGTGAGCATACATGCCCTATAGCAAAACACACACAGAGAGAAACAAAGAAAAGAAAAAATAAATAAAGCAAATGTGGTACTAAAATTACAGAACAGGGTTGAGGTTCTGTTTGGCTCAGTATATTAAAAAAGAGATTATTCATCTAGTCCCTGCTCCCAAGGAGGATGAAATATGTGTGAAAAGTAAATGATACTTTGCAGATGGACACTTCTAAAATCTGGCAGCAGAGAAATCAGAACAAACATTCACAGAAGACCCCAAAATGCCATAGAAAACTTCTTCTAATAGGATCCCCTTGAATGTGTAATGTCTTTGTAACCAGTCAGAGCTAGTCTGAATGAAAGTGACCTAGTGCTAACTGCTGTTTTGTGGGTTTGCTTGGAGGCATATGTGCCTGGAAGGCCCCAGTGACCTAAAGTTGGTCCTCTCTCCAGGTCGGGAGTGTGAATGCTGGCTGCAGAAGAACCACCAATCAAAACAGTATCACTTTCAAAAACGGACCAATAGGAATGCCACCTGAGTTGACCAACTTAGGGATGCACGAGTTTCATTTCTTTATTTGCATACAACTCCCTGGTCAAAGACATGGGAGGACATGATTTTTCTGTAAAAGCCCATCCTCCAATGCACTGGGGAGACAGTATTAGAGCAAGTCTACTTCCTGTCTCCCAGAGGAAGCCACTGGTAATAAAGCCTTCCTTCTTCACATAACTCTTGGCCAGGTATTTGACTTTTTTGACAGTAAGCTATTGAATTTTGGTACATACCTAGTTAGGTTCAGTAACATTTTATGGCTTTTTGCAATCCTCTGTGGTTACAAATTAGATGACATAATCAGCATTCAGTACATCTTATCTCCTTCCCTTCCCAGACTAGTGACTCATCATTGAGTTTAGAAAGGCCTGTAGGAAGGAGACAAGGCAATATCCCTGTCTGCTATCTTTGCTAGAACTGAGAACAATGCTCAGAAAGTGGACTTGAAATCTTGCTTTTTATTTCAAGCATGTTTCATGTGAATGTTCCATTGAAATGTTAATACAGATAAACAGAATTCAAGACATAGTTTTTAATTCCTGCCATTTCACAAAATGAATGGCCTTGAACAAATCTGCAAGATCCAGAAACATCAGATGACTTGGAAAATAAGTCATCTGCTGATCAATGGATCACAGTAGCTAATCTCTGCCTCATTCCGAAGTAATATTCTACTATCATGTATGTATGAAAATTTCATCTAAAATGGTTACCACTTTGGGCTAGCCCATCGCCTAATGGTTAAAGGAGCCAGATCCCACATGGCTAACCATGGTTAGAATCTCAACTCTAGCAGCTTGAAGAATATGTCATGTGCATGTGTATACATGCCTCAAATCTCAGCAAGATAGAGAAATGGAGAAGGGATTGTCATGTGACCATGCCCTATCATGGGTACTTTTCCCCTCTCTCCCCTATCTCTGTCTCTGGTTAGTACCTGCACACTCTGGAAAAAAAATTCTTACCACCTTTAAATTATTATTTTTTTCATTTAAGAGACTATTACTGGGAATCAGCAGTTAGTGTAATGGCTATGTCGCTGGACTCCCACGTAGTCGACCGCGGTTCGCGTCCCAGACCCAGTGGCTTGAAACTCATGTCAGGCGTATGTGCGTGCATACCCAAGATCCCGAGAGGAGAATGGAGGAGAAGGGATTGTTACGTGACCATCCCCTCTGGGGGGTGATTTCTTGCTTTCTGTCTCTATGTCTCTGTCTGTCTGGCGAGCGCACACGCCCTATAGCGAAAACCTCTCCAAAAAAAATAAAAAAAGAGAGAGACTATTACTGAATTCGGGCTCACCAATGAATTACCAAGCCCCTGTGTACAATGGTTCTCTAGCTAAGGTGATCATCAATATCACCTGAGGAATTGTTTGAAATTATGGACAGCCTGGCCTCACCCAGAGCTGACACAACAAGAATCTTTGGGAGTGGGTCCCAGAATTGGTTTATTGGAGAAGTTCTACTGGTGATTTTTTTTTTTTTTAGAGGTCTTTGCTATAGGGTGCGTGGGCTCAACAGACAGAGAGAGAGAGACAGAAAGGAGGAAAGCACGAGAGAGAGACAGAAAGTGAGAAAGCACCCCCCCCAGGGGGGATGTCGATGCCGCAATCCTTCTCCTTCATTCTCCTCTCAGGATCTTGGGCACACACGCACATGTGCCCGGCGTGAGTTTTAAGCTACCGGGTCCAGGACGTGAACCGTGGTCGACTACGTGGGAGTCCAGCAACATAGCCATTACGCTAACTGCTGGTCCCCTACTGGTGATTTTTAATCATTGCCATCTTGGAAACTCTGCTTTATTAATGGTTCTAAATGATCCTATTTCACATACAGGGCTCTATCAAGAACTTAGGATTCACATCAAAAGACAAAAAAACTGAGTTTCCCAAAGAAAACTATTTATGCATATGGCAAATAAATAAATAAATAAATAAATAAATAAATAAATAAATAACTGTAATGGAAACCCTGGGTCTCTGAGATCCAGGTTGTTTAGTGACTTTTGAAAGGTCAAGGATCAGATGAGTAGCAGAGTTGAGAGATGCTCCCAGTTCTGTCCTTCTATCCAGTGCATCCCCACAGTTTCATGAAATCTTCTCATCATCCTAATGGACACGATAATTACTTAGTCAAGCAACTACTATATCAAAGAACCCATCCCATCATGTGATATTGCTCACATTTTTGAGTTCTGACTATGTGCTGAGCACTATTTTGACAAGACTTAACTCACTTAATCTGTAGAGTAAGGCTATGAAGTGGACACTAATGCATCTAAGACACAGAGCGGATGAGTAACTTGTCCAAGAGCACACAGTTAGTAAGTGACAGGATTAAGATTAGAGCCCAGATGGCCAGCTCCAAATCAAAGCTATTGGAACACTAGGCAACACTGTGTAGAGAATTAGCATTTGTCAAATACCCTGGAATTGAAGTACTCTGTGTATTACTTCATTTATTCTTCCTGTGTGTCACTTACCACATAGGACTATTTTAGAAGTAAGTGTCAGAAAATGCAACAGGAATGACTGAAGGCACATAATGGTTTAAATAACTGTAAAATACAGAGATAAGGACCAGTTTCAAATAAAAACTGATTTGAGGGTCCAAATGATGTCACCAGAATCTGATTTTCTTGGTCTCTACTTCAGCTGTGTGAACCATTGTATGAAAGGGCTTAGTAATTCATTGGTGAGTCTAAGTTAATAGCTTCTTAAGCTAAAAAAATATTAATGTACACAAGGTTTTGTTTTTGATTTTGTTTTTCCAGAGGGTGCATGTACTCACCAGAGCCAGAGAGCCCAAAAGACAGGGAGAAGGAAAAAGTACCCACAATAAAGTGGGGTCATACCATGATCTCTGTGTGTCGATTCTTTTTTAAAAATTTTATAACTAATATTATTATTCAATTTGAGCAGAGAGAGACAGAGAGAGAGGGAGAGTGGAAAAGCAAGCTGCAGCCGGCCAGTGCCTCAACCACCACACCACCTGCCAGCCCCCACTCTGTTATTGATTCTATTCTTTGTCCTCACATGGAGGTTCACGGGAACACCCACTCAGTCAGACAACAATCTAGTAGCTGAAAAGCAAAAGTTTTACCCTGAGATTATGTGCCTACTGCTGACACAATCATGAAGGATGTGTTAACAGACCCATTGGCTTAGCCAGCACGCAGAGACTAACAGCCAAAAGTAACAGATGCCCTCTGAAAATCAAACCCCAGCGTAGCCTGTCTCCCTATAAATAACGTAGTATTTGTGAGTACATTGATGTGTTTTCTGTTTGAGTCCCACAGCACTGTCTTTATAAGCCTCTAGTTTAAAAGCTTTTCCCTAGAATCCAGGCAGAAAAACATGTGCTTCAGCTTTGACTTGTGTTGCTGTGGAGGCATCTTGTCCCTGTCCACCTGCCTCCCTGGGAGCACACACCTGTGACTGAGGGCTCTGCCAGCCATGGGACCATCTAGGAAGATCTGTCATTCCCCAAGCAGACGCTTCCGGTCTCCCTGAGACTGCCATCTCCCTGGGACTCTGCTTGGGGAGAAGAGTGCTAGTTCTCTTCCTCTCTCAGATGCCAGAATACTGTTTGGGTTTTGGAGTTTCCTCAGGGCAATGACCAGAAGAAGGCCGGGGGCCCTTTACTGTGGCTCCCACCAGAGCCAGTACAGTTACTGTTTCTCCTCTCACCTCTTCTAATTCCCTACTGAGGAATCTTAATCACAGATTGGGGCCTCAGGGGTTGGGGAGAATGGGAAGAAATCCCTGTTCTCTTCAAATCTCTCTCAGACATTTTGCCTCATCTTTTTACACACCCAAAGACCCAAGGTTTTAGAAAGTAAAAGCCAGGAGGAGACTTACAGCTACTTCTGCTCCCTTGTCTCTTTCCTGAGGTATGAAGAACAAAGAGAAAAGAGACACACAAGTAAAAACCAATGAGTAAATATTTTTAAAATATTTTTCCACCACTCTACTACCCATCAAGTGTCTACAGTGAGCTAGAATGTAGGCTGGACACTTCACATATCTCGTTTATTTTTCACAACTACTGATGTCACCACTGCACAGACAAGGAAATCAAATCTCAGAGAGTGGAATATCAGTAACTTGCCCACAGTCACAGGGTCTAGTGGTTTTGCTTGTGCTCAGATCCATTCTTCAACCTTTCCCTCTTCTGCTTGGTGTGGGGGAAGGGAAGCCTGTCCTCTCCAGTCTCCCAGATCAGTTGATTGCCAGCTGGTTTGGCCAGTAGGAGGCACAGATGGGCTATTGGAGGGTGGGATGAGGAACAAGCCAAGGTGTCTCTCTGCCTGCTTTCTTTTTTGCTAGAATCTCTCTGTAGCTCCAGCTCCCAGGAACTGTGACCCTAGCTTCTGGGAGTCCCTGCTCTGAGCTATAGTAATGAGAATGACCAACGACCTAGGTTTCTTGGGATGCAGGCTCTCAGTGTTAAAACCAAGAAAGTTCTGGGCAAACTAGATGATTGATCCTACTGGTGGTAGTACCCCTCTTCTCTTCACCCTTAGGCTGCCTTTTTCGCCTAGGGGTGGTGGTTAGTGACAGCCCAAAACTAGCCTCTGAGTCTCTATCTATCCCCTCTCTGGCTCATCTACCTTCCTCATCTGTTCAATCCATCTCTTACATTAAATTTCTTCTGTTGTGGGACCAGTAGGTGACTTCATGGTTAAGGTGCTGGACTCCCACATGGCCAACCATGGTTCAATTCTCAGACCTGATGGCTTGAAACTCCTGACAGCTTGAAAGTCACACTGGGGGCATGTGCATACATGCCCAAAATCCTGAGACAAGAATGGAGGAGAAAGAATCGCAGTGTGGCCATCACCCCTGGGGGATGATTTCTCACTTTCTATGGTGTATGTGCCCTATAGCACAAAATTCTCTCAAAAAAATCCTTCTGTTGTAAATATTTACATTACTCTTGTTCACTTGGCTAAAATGGGTTTTCATAGTGGTATTGCATACCTCCAGGGAGGAGTGGGGTAGGGAAAATAGCCTGCAAGTCTAATACAGTTACCATCTAATAATATTTTTATCAAAGTCTGTGCTTGTTTCACTATTACAGTCCATCAGAAAAACCAGACAGTATAGGGACGCAAGTGTTTTCTCCCCCCCCCGGCCAGCCCCGCCTATATAATTTCACCATCAGGAAGGATAACTGTATTTAACCTTTGCCTTGAAGGATTAAGTCACGATCACACAACTTACAAATGAGTTATTTTTAGCGTGTACAAGGAAAACACAGCTTCTATCTGCTCTTTTTTTTTTTTTCTTTTTTTTGGAGAGGTTTTTGCTATAGGGCGCATGCGCTCGCCAGACAGAGAGAGACAGAGAGACAGAAAGCGAGAAATCACCCCCCAGGGGGGTTGGCCACTCTGCAATCCCTTCTCCTCCATTCTCCTCTTGGGATCTTGGGCACGCACACACGCACTCACACATGTTTTTATTATTCTTGCATATTTATTATTCCAGGTAACTTTTAGACCAGAAGCTCTGTCAAAAGGAAGCAGTGATTACACTGATGGCAGTGAGAGGCCCAAGCAGCCCCAGGCTCAGAGTCTGGTGATTGGTTATGAACACACAATCTTGGATACCTCTCATCTGACCAATAAAATGACTCCTGCTATGGAACACGTCTGTGTAATTCACATTATGTGTGTAGCTATTGCTATAGTAACAACCGACCAGGAGCATTTTTTTCTTTAAGTCCTCCCCCTCCATTTTTAAGGGCAAACATGCATGCTTGCTATACTTGAAAGAACAATTCATAATTTTAAAAAGTATGGTTTTAAATTTTCAGAAATAATACAGGCTCATCTTAAATATTTACATAACCAAATAGTGATGTCAGACATATGTACTGCTAGAGAACCGTACGTATTTCAAGGCAAAAGAATGTCTTAAAGAGGCATTTTTCAGATCCATCTGCTTCTCATTTATATTAATCTTCTTGCAAATGTTAAAACATTGAACAGTTCATGCTGAGCAATAATTTAAGTTCCATATAGCAGCTTCAAAAAGTAAGAGGTCTGGGAACCAGCAGTTAGCATGATGGCTATGTCGCTGGACTCCCACGTAGTTGACCGTGGTTCGTGTCCCAGACCCGGTGGCTTAAAACTCACGCCGGGCGCATGTGTGTGCGTGCCCAAGATCCCGAGAGGAGAATGGAGGAGAAGGGATTGCGGCGTGACCATCCCCCCTGGGGGGTGATTTCTCGCTTTCTGTCTCTATGTCTCTGTCTGTCTGGCGAGCGCATGCGCCCTACAGTGAAAATCTCTCCAAAAAAAAAAAAAAAAACTAAGAGGTCTGAGGTGTCCAAGCTCACAAAGGCCAGCTTCCAGATTATATTTCAGCTATAGTCTAGTCATTAAACAGCCTCAACTAAGCAGAGTGCAGCAAGAAATTGCTTTATTTTTTCTTCCATCACTGTCCCAGATCTACGGGAGTGTCCCATTCTTCCCCATTAAAGACATCTTACCAGGAGTCATGGTTAGTCTGCCATTGCAGATATGAAAACTCATTCCAGTTCAGTGACTTAAAACTTCATTCCAACTTAATTTTCAACTCTTCTTGCCTTAAGGGCCAGACAGAGTGCAGAAAGCAGTTGATTCTGGTCCTCACTTGGTTGTCGAGAGGACCCCTCTGGGTTGCATAGTTCTCTGCCCTGAGAGAGATGCTCTTTCCTTCTTCTGCCAGGGAAACTCACACACGGAGCTCCTACTGCCATGGTTTTTTCACCTTGCCTTTCATGGAGCTGTTAGCAAGTTGGTTCAAGCTCCACTTTGCTTCATGAAGTACCCACTTGAACCATCCCTGCATGCCAAACAGTGAGAGGGAATTCTTCCTGCCTTACCACCACTCTTATAGCTTTCTCTTGATCCAAAAAGCACAGAGAAAAGTTTAACAGAGAGTGAATTGCTGATTCTGTGAGCCTTGCCCAGCATCTATGAGAGTCTTTGTTTCCTTTTTTCCTTTCTATTTATTTTTACTTATTTATTTATTTAGGTTTTGCCATAGGATGCATGTGTTTGCTAGAGAAAGATAGAAGAAAAGTGAGAAATCACTCACTCCAATCCCTTCTCCATTCTCTTCTCATGATTTTGGGCATGCATGCACACATCCTTGGCATGATTTTCAAACCAAAAGACTGGGATTTGAAACATGATCAACCATGTGGAAATCCAATACCTTAACTAGTACACCACCTGCTGGTTCCTTTATTTGCTTGTTTTTAAAGTTTCTCCTTTTACTTTTTCCATGAGACAGAGAGAGACAGCATCCCCAGTAAGGTCTTCATCCCACAATCTACCCCCAGTTCCAACCAACTCCAGATCATAGGCGTGCATGCATCCTCTCTGAACACTATGTTCAGAGAGGTCTATGAATACAAATCCAGAACCTTCCCAGGTGGGTCAACCTCATAGGGTGTTCCATTGTTGTTGTGCCACCATCCAGCCCTCATGAATGCCTTTTTTAGAACTCACCTTCACATGGCATGGGGATGGGTGGTAGAAGGCTTTCTTTCATTTCCCTGGAGACAAGCCACTGTACCCCTCTACCTAGAATAGCAATCCTAATCTATGATTTTTCAAATATCTCCAGATTTCTGTTTAAATAAAGAGCTGGGCTTATGGCAGAAGGCCTGTTTTGATTGCTCTTTATTGAGTAGTACCCTGTTTCTTCTGAGTACTGAGTGTTTTCACCTTTAGGAATTTAAATCCAATTCAACCATAATAACAACAGTTACTTTCAACATTTCATTATATAAATCGTGAACTTTTGCAATATAAGTATTACGAAAGACTATTTTCCTTAAATAAATTTAAAAACATTGATGCAATGGATGACCTAGAAATATGTTGTTTATCAAAACTAACCACAGAAGATATATAAGATCTAGACAAGTTGGTTTTTATTAGAGAGAAAGTTGTGAAAGAGTTGCTTTTCACCTACATTCTGGGCCTCAGGTGGTTTCATGGGGAATTCTCCATAACATTTCTTATTTTGTGTGTTTTATTCTTTCACTTTTCTTGATTAGTTTAGCCAGTGGTTTATATAATTTAACATTTTTTCAAAAAATTTTCCTCTAAAGGAATAACTTTAGATTTGTTTACTGGTCCTATTGTTTTTCCATTTACTAACTTACACATTTTTGCTTTTATCTATTTTACTTGTCATAGTTTGCTATTCTTTTTCTCTTTTAGTCATGTTCTCAATTTCTTTCTTTCTATTCTTTCACATATATTAATATAAATATTCAAAGCAAAAAAATTTCTTCTGATCTTATTTAAATGTATTCATTAAGTCTGATATACATACAGTGTTTCATTATTTTTTTAAGAGAGATTTTTGCTGTAGGGCACGTGTGTTTGCTGGAGAGACAGAGACAGAGAGGCAGAAAGTGAGAAATCACCCCCTGGGGGGATGGCCATGCCACTATCCCTTCTCCTCCATTCTCCTCTTGGGATTTTGGGTATGCTCACACACACATGCCTGGTATGAGTTTTAAGCCACTGAGTCCGAGACTTGAACTGCAGTCAACTATGTGGGAGTCCAATGATGTAACAATTACATCTGCTAGTCCCTATATTTAAAATATTTTTAAAGCTAACTTCTGGTTTTCTTCCATGAGCAAGAAAGATGGAGAGAAACACAGAGAGAAAAACAATGAGATAGAAAGCTACCAACAGTATCTTGGTGCCACTATCCACCCCTGGTGTCAACCAGTCCCAGATCATGGGCACACACATATCCAGCAAATACAGGGAGGTCTACGAATACAACCCAGAACCTTCCCACGTGGATCAGCCTTGCAGAGCATCACGTTTTACCATTGTGTGAACATCCGGCCCCTCTGCAATTTTTGATTTCTAGATCAAAAAGGCTTTTGTAGTGATTTTGCTATTAATTTGATTTGATTACATTGTGCCAGAAAAATACTATTTCTACTTTTCAGAATGAATCAATTTTTAAAAGAATTATCTAATATATTTTCATTTTGACTTTACCATGGGTGCTTGAAAAAAATGGATTTAGAGTTTGCATGTATCAACCAGATCCGATTGTCAAATATTTAAAAATAGTAATGGTTAATAAATATTGAGTATGTTATTAGTTCTTCCTTGTACTTTTTGTTTTATTTACTCAGTCTGTTATAGACTAAGAAGTGAATTAAAAAATCCCATGACACTGGTAAAGTTCTGTTTATGTCTCATTGGATCTCTATAAATTCTGCCTTGTGAATGTTATTGCTGTGTCATGTATGTCTTTCTTGTGAATTGGGCTACTTTTTTTGTTACTGCATTGACTCACTGAATGCTCTCTAACCTAAATTCCATATTGTCTGGCACTAGGATTGTATCTCAGTGCTTTTTTTTTTTTTTTTTCCTTCTCATCTCTCATCCTTCTTCTGCTCTTCCTATTTTAGAAATGTATATTTTATTTAGCATTTTCCCTTGTACTGTTAAACACCTCACATTTCTATTCTTTTTTTTTTTTTTTGGAGAGGTTTTTGCTATAGGGCGCGTCGCTTGCCAGACAGAGACAGAGAGATAGAAAGCGAGAAATCACCCCCCAGGGGGGATGGACATGCCGCAATCCCTTCTCCTCCGTTTTTCTCTTGGGATCTTGGGCACGCAAGCACACGCACACACACCTGGCGTGAGTTTTAAGCCACTGGGTCCGGGACTCGAACTGCGGACGACCACGGGGGAGTCTAGTGACATAGCCATTATGTTAACTGCTGGTCCCATGTTTCTATTCTTTGATTTGGGATTTATTGGGTTTGCATTGTTCTTCCATATATTTGTCCATTTAAAAATTTTCAGTCTTTTTTCAATTGATTTGTTCTAAGTAGTTCTCTTGTATAGAACAAAGACTTACACATAGCTTTGTGGTTCATTCTGAAAACCTATTTCTTTTAGTAGGTGATGTAGGCTCTTTCTAAACATGGAGATATGACAATTCTTTCTTTATACATATAGATATGATAGTTTTGTTTTCTTAACTATATAATTTTATAAAAGTCACTGTATAGTTTACCTGCTTAGCTTAGATATTTAAAAAAATTATTTTCTTTATTCATGACAAAGTACATGCATGCATCTAGATGAATGAGAGAGAACGAGAAATGAACACCCTCTATAGGGTCTGGTCATGATGAAATTTCCTTCCTCCCACCCTCCCTTCGTCGGGTCCTGGGCACTTGCTTATATGCCCCGCATGCTTCAGGCTGGGCTGGGGATTTGAGCAATGGTCACTATGTGGATTCTGAGTTTTCCTGAGCAAGGCATTACTGCTGTGCCATGGAGTCAGCCCAGGTCTTATTTTTTGAATATGGTTTGGATACATAGAACTTCTTATATTTTTCTCCTAGTGAGTCTATTTATAATTTTATTTTTAAAAAGTTTTTAAATTATTTTTTTTCATTTCATTTTCTTTTATACATTCAATCACATTATTATTTGTCTTACAAAGTGGATATTTCAACAGGTGAACATTTCTCCCTAGTACAGTTGATAAAACTACTAAATATCTTCAGCAGATAATACCACACCTCTTTGTGCTATTAATTTTTTGCCTCCCTGTCCCTCCCCCAAATGTCCTTCCTCAGACCCTCCTCTTTCACACACACTATATCTGGTATTTACATCTATATACTGTGTTTCTATATCCTTTAGTCAATGTTATCTGAAGGCTCGTTTGCTTTTTCCAATTTGTTAGTTTCCTAAACTGAGCAGTATTTTCTCTTTTCCTTCTCCTCTCCAATCCTGCTCCTCCTCCATTATATTTTAGTCAATTTTTTTCATCTTTTTTTTTTTTCCTCTTCTTCTTCTTTTCTTGTTCGTCTTCTCTTCTTTTTCTTCTTTTTTCTCTTATTTGCTAAAGGATGCATGAACTTACTGGAGAGAGAGAAAGAGGAAAAAGTGGCGAGAAACCACTTCGCATGGGGGAGAGTCACACCACAATCTTTTCTCCTCCATTTCTCCTTTCAGGATTTTCAGCACACACACACACACACACACACACACAGACACACACACACATGCCCCTGGTGTGTTTTTCAAGCCGCTGAATCCAGGACTCAAACTTCACTATCTGCCTTGTGGAATCCAGCTGCTTTAACCATCATATCTCTGGATGACCATTATTATCTTTCTTAATGTTGAAGTCTGTCCTATGAAATATGCTCACACTTCACCACTTTAATACCACTTTGAAAGACATGCCTTAGATGAGGAACACATTATTTACATAACTTTAAAGTGCCTCCCTTACAGATTACTTAATAGTTGCAAGGAAGAATAAACTAAGCAAAACAGTGATTAAACAGTGGGAAAATATGACACCATCTTGAGTGATAAAAATTAACATGATCTGTGAGGACCACATGAGCTTCACATGTTTCCAGGTATGGTATTCTGGGAAGGACCCAACATCACCCATATGATACTCTGGCCAAAATGCAAAACTCGGATCCAACCATGAAAATACCCAAACACAAATAAGGGACCTTTTACTAAATAATAAATAAATAAAGTGTCTGTAGGGCCTATATTCTTCTAAAATGTTGATGTCACAAGAGGCAAAGGTTGGGAAAATGTTCCAGGTTAAAGGAAACAAAAGTGCATGATGATTAATGCACACCTGCCCCTTGACTGTATCCTGTACTAAAGAGGAAAATGCTATTAGTGATATTATTAAGCCTCCTAATGAAGTTTGAAGATAGATAACATATATTAACCAATGCATATTCATGGAGTTGACAAAAGGTTATGATGTATGTAACTTACTCACAAATGGTCCAGAAAAAATGGCCTATGCATTACGTGTCTGTATTATATTCATATTTCCATATGTATGGGGGAAAAGGAGGACAAAGAACAAAAGAGAGAGAACTAGTAATAAAGCAAGTGGTGTAAAATATTAACGATAGGTGATTCTGGGTAAGAGGATCATAAGTGCTCTTTGTACAGTATTTATTTTTGTAACTTTCTATCAATTTGAAATGACCTTCAAATAATTGTTTTTCATTTGAGTCTGCTATACAGAAGATACTCAGTGAACTTTGTTCACCTCTCCCTTTCCTCTTTCATTTTATTTCTGTATCATAAATAACGCTTACCTCGTGTCCTGATAGCCTGATTCTCACATTTTCTTTAAATTTAGTATTACAGATAAATATTTTCCGTGCTGACTTTCAGACTTTTTGCTATGGTTTTCCCAGTCATCTCTCGATTGACTGAAGGTTCTAAGTAGATGCCTTAAAATGAGCTCAGGTGAACAATATCCTTTAAAATGAGCTCATATGAGCAATATCCCTGAGTTCTTGCATTGAAGTTTTAAAAAAATGTTTTTCTGTAGTCTTTATACACGAAGGATAGTTCGCCCAAAGGTAAAATCACTGATGCGCACTTTGTAGAAGTGGCCCCATTGTCCTCCGGTAGTAAATGGAAATGTGGAGAAAACTGTAGTCAGTTCATTTTCTTTTACTCCAAAGAAAAAAACTCAGACTCTTTTTTCTTCACCGACCAAAGGACTTTTTTGTTGTCACTGTGTTATTTTAAAGTTCAATTACTTTAATAGGGTAGTCTTTGTGTAGACTGATCTGGGCCAACTTTCTCCAAAACACAGCATACCATTCAATGTATAGATTTAACTCTCTATTTCAAGAAAATTCTCTTCAATTACCTTTTTAAATATTTATTGTATTCCATTCTTTTGTCTTTTTGTTTTTCTTTTTCCTTTAAAGACATCAAATATGTGCATGTTGAATGCCCCTTGTCTTTTTTCTGTGTCTCTAATGAAGTGGAACCTGATTGGTTATTGTTGGCCTTTAACTCCATCCATTTGGTCAAGTGAATGTTAAGGAGTCAGGCTCTACTTGATTAGTAGAAGGTGCACTATACCACCAGCCAAAACTGTGCCTCTACCCTCCAAAAATGTGTTTCTCCCTTCTCTGTCATTAAGATGGGTATGAAAAGTGGGGGGCTCCCTTTTCATTGGTGTGTAAAGTCCCAAGATTCAACTGTTACCAGATACCTAAGTAAAACACAATGACTCAACACGAGTTACATGCACAAGTTTATTGATTTGGATGATGTACAGTGGTACAGTACAATGCTCTGTGGAATCAACCCACATGGAAATTTTATGAGTTTACATCCAAAGATCTTCCTGATGCACTGAGCACCTGTGTGTCCATGACCTAGAACTGATTTAACCCCAGGGATCAATCGTGGTATCAGGACTCTGTTGGGGGTGCTGTCTCTCTGTTTCTGTCTGTCACCATCACTGTCATTCATGAAAGTTACAAGTAAATAAACTTTAAAGCAACCTAATCTGGGGGGCCAGGAGATGGCATGATGGTTAAGGCACTGGACTCTCACATGACTGACCACAGTTCGAATTCTGGACCTGGCAGCTTGAAAATCATGCCAGGCACATGTGCACGCTTGCCTAATGTCCCAGGAGGAGACTGAAGGAGAAGGGATTGCAGCATGGCTATCCCCCTTGTCAGGGATAGGGGGTGATTTCTCACTTTTTCTCTCTGTCTCTTGGTGAGTGCATGTGCTCTATTGCAAAAACCTAAAAATAAAAAAAAATAAAAGATTATATTTAAAAATTAAATTACATAAATTTATGGCATTCGTGATGAGTATCATGTACTTTTTACTTTCTGTTCCCACTAATTGCAGTTTAATTTTTTTTTTTTTACATCTGGATCTCTGTTGGCCTTTTTAACTCTCAAAACTTCAGTTTAATCATTTGTAAAATGAGGTCAATAAAGCGTGTCTTTCAAGATTCTCGCAAAGATTAACAATAAGGTACATGATCTTCAGCTTTGATTTATGGCGTATAGTAGACACTGGACAGCCAGGTAGCTATTCATCTTTATACCATCTTATCCCTTTGCCTCACTCTTTAATATTTAGAGAGCATCTGTCTCAATGAAAAGCAAAAATAACTTTTGGAAATTTAGCCTAGTCCCCAGTTGATAAAATTATAAAAAGGCAATTTAAAACAAAAGCTCTCATTTGATTTTAGCTCAATTTAGAAAACTCAAATTTCAGTGCATGCTGCTTTCTTTTTTCTTATCTTTTTCTTTCTTTAGAGAGATTTTTGTTATAGGGCACATGCACTCACCAGAGAGAGAGACAGAGAGACAGAAAGCAAGAAACCACCAGGGAGGATGGCCACACCATGAGCCCTACTTCTACATTCTCCCCTCAGGATTTTGGGCATGCATACACACGCCTTCTGGGTGAGCTTCAAGCTGTTGGGTCTGGGATTTGAACAGTTGTTGACTACTGGGAGTCCAAGGATGTAACCATTACATCAGCTGCTTGTCCTTCACCCTACTTCCTAAGTTTAAGCAGTATTTTGCAAAAACAGAGTAGGAAAAATACCTAATGTATCCTTATTACTATGATAATAAAACACTCAATAATCTGTTAAAGAAAGACTATTTGAAAAGTAGTTTTGAAAACTCACTTAAGTGTTGAGTAGCAGAACCAATAAGACAGTGAAAACAATATTCGTTCTGAAGTCAGAAATGCCAATTCATGTGACCTGAGAATAAGATGCACAACTGTTTTGAACTATATGTTTCTTAGCTGTAAAATGGGGCTTACTTATTTATTTCAAAAGACATTAGGATTCAATAAAATAAAGAGATGAAGAAGCTATACAATTTTAACTATTATCAGTCTCTAGTAGTATTATAGAAATAATGCTGTGATTTCTTATTTATGTTTATGGATTCCTGAAGTTCCCATATTTGGTGAGAGGCAAGGTGGAAGCTATTCAGAGCACCAATGATGATCTTTGCCTACATGAACCCAAGAGCTGAAAAGGGAGGTAGGGATGTCTTACCACAGCATGCCTTTCAGTAATTTATTTGAAGTCCACTAGATTTCCTTTTACATTAATAGTTTAAACATCTGCTCTGACCAGGCAGGCATCCTCAAATCAATTGAGCCGGTAAAAGAACGAGTAAGGAAATAAAGAACTAAGAGCCTTGGAGTAAGACTCTGCACCCATTTCTAGAGCAAACAGTCATATAAACCCTTACTAGTACAGCTGGGAAAGGTCTTTACAAATTCATTTTTCAAGCTTTCCAAGAGCTGTTGCTGGGGCAGCAAGTGGCATGGTGGTTGTGGTGCTGGATTCCCACATGGACAACCGCAGTTCGATCTCTCTCTGGTGATCGCATGTGCCCTGTAGCAATTTTTTTAAAGCAATAATGATGATTAAATAGAAGTAAATAAGTAATTAAAAAATATAAGAGCTATTCTTATGTGGCTTCTGTATTCAACCAGTTGTCTATCATCTTTGGAACTGCTCTAAGAAAAATGTCTTTCTTTTAAAATTTCTGTGAGTGTGATATTCTTAAAAGCTCCATGAAACCATGTCTCATAGGATTCCAGGTGCTATACCTTATAGTTGTGATCTCTGAATAATCCAATTATCAGAAGATGTATTCATAAAAAGACTTAAGTAGGCAGTTAATGTTTTCTCCCTATCACATTTAAGGAACCATGAAATCAAGGGCACCACCATTTTGTCATCTCATCCATGACTTTTAAATATAGCCTTTCCTTTGTGAGCACACTCCATTTAAAAGAAACCATGTGCCAGCTATGGTGAAGGCATCCTGAAAACAAAGCTCTTTATTCTTCTTAGGGCTAGTCAACAGCTGGGAGGTTTACTCTATTGTATTAACATTTTTAAAAGGCAATCTTTTTGAATGTCTGCAACTCACACAGAAAGGAAAATCAATGGAGCTGCAATTGTTGTCCTGAGGACGATTTCTAGACTGTCAGGTGCTTCCTGACTTTCAACTCTGGGCTGGTTCATTATAACCACATGGTTGCATAATATGTTCCTGCTTCTTATCACTCATACATCAACTTATAGAATGGAAACACTGTTTAGTAACAATTTGTCTAATGGATTTAAGACTCAACTTGCCAAGAGTTCAAGAAAAATGCCTTCTCCGTAATGGAACTATACCTAAACAAAAACGGCTTTGTTGTTATCCAGGGATCAAGAAGGACACTCTCCCTGAACCCCTCCCTCACCATAATTTGTTCACTGGTACCTTTACAACTTGAACTAATCATGTGGTTTGTAGCATTTGGTTTAATGATTATGGCAGAAGTGTAGATAAAAGCATTTAGACTGAATAGAAGTACAGGGTATATAAATTAATGACTCATTGTATTAGTGAGTGACTTATTTATATACTATAGCCAACTTATTCCCTCAGAAGAATTTTAATGATAAGATGCTGAAAGATTGCACACATGTTGAACAATAATACTAACATCTACTTGGGCAATATGAGGAGTTAATTTGACAAATATGCTTTTACAATCAGCAACCAGGGCACCCATCAAAACCAATGCTCAGAATAAGGTATGAACAGTCATTGTATTGGTCCATGCCAATAGACGGTGCAGATTTATGAAAAGACCAGGGGCAGGTGCTGCTAGGATTGATCAAAAAGGGCTTCCTTTAGAGAAGTCAGCATAATTGAGACCCACCAGGAAGACCACCACTGATGGCTGCCCAGGCTCTTCACTGCCTAGCTGTAGACACTCTTCAATTGCAGCAGACTGTGCCTAGAACCCCCTGTCACTTGGCAACCTGCTAGGCAGAGAGACCTGCACTATCTTAGACAGATGTATCCTCTGGACCCATCTTTAGTACCTCACACTGGGCTTTCAGGTTTACAGATGATGATGTTTGAGTGAGTCAATTCTAGAAGCACAACTGATCCTCTCCAGGCCCAGCTTTTATGCAGCAGCCTGGCAAATTCCTACACACATGTCACAAGGATATGTTCCAGAGACCACCTCATGCAAGCCAGGTGCATCTCATCAGTCTCCATGCTACTATATAATGCACAATACACAGCTTGCTCAGGCATAAACCAAAGCCTCATTTATCAATCTCACTCTCTCCAGGCTGGTACCTTCTCATTTGAGAACATTCTTAATGTAGACAGGGCCATTTCCCAGTTTCTGGGAGCCATGCTAATAAGCTGTTAGACTAGATGACTAGATGATGAATGTTCAAGTGCGGGAAGAAAAGGAGGTTATGCCTTCCACACTAGCTTTATTGCATAAGGGCCCAGAGGAAGACTTCATACAAAAATGGTCATATAGACCTCATCTTCAAAATAGCCAAGGAGAGCAGTCAGCTTTAGTCAGTCTAAGACAGAAAGCAGACTTTAGGCAGTGGGAATTACATGGATTTTAGAGCCTTACAGAATGAGATTGATTTCTGGTTCTACAGCATATCCTCCGTCTTGTACTGAGGCAGGTGTTTGGTCTCAGTGAGGCTGTTCTTTCCACCTGTGATATTGTAATAACACCTAACACCAAGAATTAATAATAGGATTAATAAATTGCATGTAAAGTTCCTGGTACATTTCCTAGCATGTGGTAGATGACCAATAAGTAGTACCTATTAATTTTATAGTAAGAACGGACAATAAATCATGGGAATAATTATATACCATCAAGTAAAAGAGTATTTTTATGTCTGTGCTGTTATAGCATTGTATTTTTCATAGCAAGTTTAAAAATTAACCTGACCTATACAAGTTAATAGAATAACACATTCTCCTTTAATGAAATAGACATTATAGCTGAAGTCAAAATTTACTTTGATCACTCTGAAATACCTCCATTAATTCTGTTTCCTTTTCTAAATGAGACTCTACCAACTAAAGGCAATCACTATCATAAGATTTTTATATTTACACATATTAATATGTGTAAAGTGTAGTTAAGGGGCTGGCAGGTGGCATGGGGGTTAAGGCTCAGGACTCCCGCAACGCTAACCGATTTTATTCCATACCTGGCAGCTCGCTTTCTCACTTCCCCTCACTCTGTATCTCTCTGGTCAAAATAAAAATAAATAAATAAAATAAAATAAGTAATTCTTTGAGGACAACAGGTGGCATGGTGGTTAAGGGCTCTGGACTCCCACACTGCCAACCGTGGTTAGAGTCCAGACATGGCAGCTTGCTTTCTCACTTTCCCTTTCTCCCTCTTTGTCTCTGTCTCTCTCTGGTCAAATTTTTAAAATAAAAAATAAATAAAGTTAAAATAATTCTGAAAAACAAGTATACAGTTAAAATGTTATATCAAATCATTAGACACTCTACTACTGAACATACTATATGGGTACTGTTTCTAACTGTTTTACTCAGCATTGCTTTTTGAGATCCAGTAATTACACTTCAATCTAGTACATTCTTTTTAACTGCTGTATCAGGGCATTCTAATTGGTAAACATCACATTTTATTTATCCATCCCTGATAAATGCAATCTGTATTTCACTTACGAATACATTTCTAAATTGCTTTTAATGTTTCACTATTACAAGTAATGTTATGAACATCCTTGGCACTGTTGCAAAATTTTGCCAAGCATGTGAGCCAGAAGTCGAACTCTTAAGTAAAATATTTTAAAATTTACTGGCTATTGGCAAATTCTTCTCTAAAGTGTTAATATCAATTTTCACCAACAGTTTATAACTATTCCTGTTTCCTCTAGTTCTTGCCAATGTTTAAATTTTTGCCAGTCTGGTTAATAAAAAGTAAAATGTTTTACCTGAAATTTTTCTATATATTCTAGATACAAATCCTTATTTATGTAGTATGCAAATATGTCCTTCTAGTATGTCATTTACCTTTCCATTTCTCTCTTTTTTTTTTTTTAGTGTGGAGAGGTTTTTGCTATAGGGTGCGTGTGCTCGCCAGAAAGACAGAGAGAGACAGAGAGATAGAAAACGAGAAATCATCTCCAGAGGTGATGGCCACACCGCAATCCCTTCTCCTCCTCTCTCCTCTCAGGATTTTGGGCACACACGCACATGCCCTGGCATGAGTTTAAGTCACCGGATCCAGGACTCAAACTGCGGTCGACTACATGGGAGTCCAGTGACATAACCATTATGCCAACTGCTGGTCCCCACCTTTTAACTTTTCAAATAAGTCCTGATATAAAAGATTTTGTGGGACCAGCATGTGGCATGATGATTAAGGGGCTGGACTCCCACATGGCCAACCACAGTTCAAGTTCCAGACCTGGCAACTTGTTTTCTCACTTTCTCTCACTTTCTTTCTGGTGAACACAAGTGCCCTATAGCAAATTTAATAATCATAATCATAATCATAAGTAAAATTCAAAAAGATCTTCATCATTAAAAATAATTTGTAACCTGAGGTTGGCACATTTGTCAATGTTTCTTAATTTTTTTTTTCTTTTTGTGTGTGTGTGTCTTGAGAAATACTTTTCTGGTGGCTGGATGGTAGTGCAGCAGAAATGCTGTGAGGCTGATTCGAATGGGAATCATGGGAACGGGAACATGTCATGTTCCATATTCATTTCTAGAAACCTCCCTGAAGGCTGGGCACATGCAGGCTCATGATTTCAGACTGGCTGAAAGCACAGGTGAACCAAGGTGTAAGGAGACTGTTGATGATCCTGTTTCTCTTCTTCTCTGACTCTCCCTCATGAAGGAAGTGAAGTAAATAAACAATGAAAGAAATACTTTTCGACTTGACAATGGTATACATATTCTTTATATTCTTTGAATTCAAGATTTAATTTTGCTTTCCATTTAGGTCTTTACGCTATTAAACAGTGAGAATTGCTTTTGTAGTGATCTAATTTTTTTCCCACATTTTAAATTAGTTGTTATAAAACCATTTAGTAGTCTGGCCTGTCTTCCCTCTGATCCTCATATACTGACTATCTACATATGTATGAATCTCTTTCGAGACTCTCTGTTTTGACTCGTTAAACGCTTCATCTAATTCTACATCAATATCAATTTGTTTACCCTATCTTTTTAGTGAACTTCAGAATCCAAAAGGGCAAATTTGGCTCATTTGAGTTCTTTTCTGTAATTGTTTTTATTATTCTTGCATATTTATTATTCCAGGTAACTTTTAGGAATAGTTTGTCAACTTCTATGAAAAATTGGGTGGAAATATTGATTGGGACTTGATATATTTTATTAATTGATTTAAAAAGAAGCAACGTTTTTATAATAGTGTGTCTTCCTTTCAATGGTCATGATATTTTATCATTTTGAGGCCTTATTTATGTTTTTTAATAATATTTCAAAATTTTTTCCATGGACTTGCTCTATCTTTCTTATTAAATCTACTTCATGGTACCTCATTGTCTCTGTTGTCATTGAAAATGGTACATTCCACATGGTCATGGCTTGTGTGTGTGGAAACCCCTGATTACTGTATGTTGATATTACAATAGACTCACTTCCAGACTAGTTCATGTGCTTGCAATAGCTCATTATCTTGTATTGTTCAGGTAAATGATTATATTATCTATAAATTAACACAGTTTTTCTGTTTTTCTAATCATCATACTTCATATTTTTGACTTGTTGTCTTACTCTAGTACGATTGGAATGCGAGCCACAACATCCAGCATTCTTATTTTATACCCTGTTTTACTTGCAATTCTTTTTTTTTTTCTGAAGAATTATCTAAATTTTATTTATTCATTTATTTTGTTTTAATTTGACTGGAGAGAGACGGCTTGGGGAGGAGGGGATGAGAAAGTAAGCCACCAGGTCTAGGTCTCAAACCGTGGTTAACCATGTGGGAGTGTCCAGGACCTTAACCACCAAGCAACCTGCTGATCTCCTTACTGCAATTCTTTTAGTGTTTCCCCCAAATAAAATGTTTTCCAGACATTTCTGGTAACTAACTTTCATTAGGCTAAGGAACATTTCTCCTATTCCTAGTTTTCTAGTGTGTATGCATATTTTAGTCATAACTATTGAATTTTTAATTTCTAACTAGATCTTTTTGATAACTGCTCTTCATTTGTTTCCTGGGTTCAAAATATCTCCCATCTTGGGACCAGCAGTTAGCGTAATGGCTATGTCGCTGAACTCCCATGTAGTCGACCTTGGTTCCAGTCTCGGACCTGGTGGCTTAAACTCACACCGGCGTGTATGCGTGTGCAGCGTGGCCATCCCGCCTGGGGGGGTGATTTCTCACTTTCTGTCTCTCTGTCTCTCTCTGTCTTTCTGGCGAGTGCACATGCCCTATAGCGAAAACCTCTCCACAAAAATAAAATAAAATAAAATAAAATAAAATAAAATAAAATAAAATAAAAAAATAACTCACATCGGGACCAGCAGTTAGCGTAATGGCTATGTCGTGGGACTCCCACATAGTCGACCACAGTTTGAGTCCCAGACCCGGTGGCTTAAACTCACTCCGGGCGCGTGTGCGTGTGTGCCCAAGATCCTGAGAGGAGAATGTAGGAGAAGGGATTGCGGAGTGGCCATACCCCCTGGGGGGTGATTTCTCGCTTTCTGTCTCTCTGTCTCTCTTTGTCTGTCTGGCGAGCACACGCGCCCTATAGCAAAAACCTCTAAAAAAATAATACATCTTTCTGATGATTGGATTTGATATATTTTAAGCATCCTGTTTTTAATCCCTTCTTAGTTTTTCTTTCTTTTTTTTTTTTTTTTTTTCCTGAGTGGATTCTGTGTTTATTTTTTCTTTCACTGGATAGCTTTCATCAGTCTCTAATTCTTGACTGGGTTTGTCTCCCTGCTGTGATTTCTGCAGTTGGACAGCTGCCTCTGTATAAGAAGTCTGCCTGGCAGCTTGCTTTCTTGCTTTCTCTTTCTCTTTTTCTGTCCCTCTCCGGTCAAATTTAAATAAATAAATCAATAAATAAATCTAAATGAAATAATTCTTAAAAAGAAGAAGAAGAGGAAGAAGAAGAAGGCGTCATCTGCCTGGGAGAAAGGCAGAGATGGGGCTTCATAATACTTTAAGTCAGTGTTGGAGGGCAGGATGCCCCTGGTGGGATGCCTTGGCACTTGGTTTTCTGGGCTTAACAGTTCCTGCTCCTTCACCTGTCACAGGGTTGGGCTCTCTGTTCTAATAATTACTTCTCTTGGAAACAGATATTCTTGTCACAGATTCCTAGCCCTAAATATATATGTAGAGAAAGAAGGGGAGAGAGAAAGAGAGAGAAAAAGAGCGAGAGAGAGAGTATCCTACTCCCTCCTTGGGCTTCTTCTACACTTGTTTGGGTTGCTAATTATCTCTTCAAAATGTTTCTATTTGTTTAAGTAATTTAGAAATTCATCATACATTTTTAAAAATTTCCCCTTTATGGGAGGATATGACTTTGTATTTGTTTATACATACACATAAAAACAAATACACATACAAATTCTCACTTTCAGGGTTTTTTGGTGGCATTTCAGAATTTGATTTGTGTTCATCCTTCTATTTTGAACCCCACACACCTTCTCTTTAAATCAGAAGTATTTATCTATCGGAAAATTCACCAAAACTTGAACCTGATGTTTTAAATTACACAAGATACCAATTGTGTGCTTTGGAATAGCAGTCTCAAATACTGGGTCCTCAGGAAAGTCATGATGCATTTTTGCATAGAAAAATATACACTATGGCTTTCCCAATGACTTAATATAATTTTATCAAACATGATTTGATCTCAGAATGGTCTTTCGTAATCTAAATGTAAGGAGTTGGGACTGAGTTATTGTGAGAATCAAGCAAAAAAATACCCATAGTTTAACAATCAGTTAAGGGCTAACCCTGTGGCCTAGTGGCTGAAAGAACCAGATCCCACATAGCTGGCAACAGTTTAGGTCCTGGCCCCGGTGGCCTAATAAACACACTAGGCATGTGTGCATGTGTACCCCTGATCCTAGCAGGATAGAGAGATAGAGGAGCGATTGGGTCATGATCACACTGCATTGTACTTTCTCCTTCTTTCTCTCTCTGTCTCCTTCTGGCAAACACATACACCCTCTGGCAATTACAAAAAAAGTTTTTAAAAACCAGTGAAAAACTGAGCATGAAAATGACCATTATTTTCAGTACCCTGTTATCTTTGATTTCTCATCTGTCACACCTGAATTTTCATGTTGTTCACATGTTGTCAACACATGCTGCTTGCCTATGTGTTGCCTTCTAGAATTTTCTAAGAATACAACATCAGGACACATAATTTACTCTTTGCAAATGATGAAATTGCTAGGATATTTTGTAATTTTGAGATACATGGTGAGACTAGACAATCTTTGAGGCTGCTTTGGCAGTGAAGGAATGTACTGGATGGAAATATTTCCACATTATTCCAGAAAGTTGACAACGCATTGTTTTAAATATGCAAATTATGTTGACTAGAAGAAAGTATAATGCTGTGGGTTTTTTTTTTAGTTTGTATTTAGAGTCAGACAGATGTGGGCTCTAATCTTCACTTGCTTACTTTCTAAACCCTTCATCTGAGAACATCACAGCTCCTTAGGAGTGATATACAACGTGTAAGTTCCTGGTTGCTATTATTCCAGCAATAACTTCTGCTGACTAGAAGGATTAGGAGACCATCTTTATGTCATATTAAAATTTTGGATTTGAAAAGACAGTGTAATGATTAAGAATGTCTCAGAGATTATTGGAATATCCTGACAAGAAGACTTTCCTGGACTCTCATTACTCAAGATATTGATCTGTCATTGACTCTACCATTCAGTCTTGTTAAATTGTGAGTGCAGCCTCACTTCTCTCTATCCAGACTTACTAAGGTTTTATCAGAGGATGAAAGGAATGTCTCTAAAATCCTGCTCTGTATGCACCAATGTTTTTTCAGGTTACTTTGTATTAGTCTTTCTGGAAGCTACTGAATGGAGTCCTTGCCTCTGTTAAGGTCAGGAGGTCTGCAAATAATAATGTTTGACGTGGCAAAATCACTGCTAGGTTCTTTTTCAGAGCAAGGGGCTCTCAGAAACATCACCTGCCAGTAGCTAGCACTGCGAAGAGTTTTGTTTGCTTGCTTATTATTTTTATGTTGAGTGTTTGTTTATTTGCCTACACCTCCTAGAATTTTCCAATAATACAACATCAGGACATATAATTTACTCTTTGCAAATGATGAAAGTGCTAGGGTATTTTGTTTGAGATAGGGTATTTTGTAAGTTTGAGATACATTGTGAGCCTGGACAACCTTTGAAACTGCTTCCAGCAGTGAATATCTAGTGTTCTATGATGAAGTAACATAAAACTCACACAAAGGGACATCCTTTTACTAGAGCAATTATAATACCAGTTAAGAGGGAGAGGTTGTTGTGTGGGACAGGATTTGTCTTTGGTATTTCTTACAATTTATACACAACAAAATTAGGAGGTGATTTGGGCCTGAGAAAAAAAATTAAGAATTACTTTATTTATTATTATTATTTTTAAATTTGACCAGAGAGAGACAATGACCAAGAAAGTAAGAAAGCAAGCTGCCAGGGCTGAGACTCTAACCGCAGGGCCATATGGGAGTCTAGAACCTTAACCACCATGACACCTGCTGGTTCCTGGCGTCGAGAAATTTTGAAAAAATAAAAATGAATTTATTGAATGAATTGATTTACTTTTTGGTCATTTTTGCTGATCTTTTATGTATGCATTTGAAATTTTTAAAAAAGAAATTGTGTTCTGTTGACCTCCTGATATAGCAAGGTCAATTTCTTATGCATATTAATAGCTGTTAGTGCATTAATATTTGTTAAGGGTCATTGATTCTGAACCATCCTCAACACACAGAAACCTAGAGCATCAAATAGTCCTACACTTCCTGTGTGTTACCAGTGACAAACTCATAGCGTTCTGACTTTGGTAAGCAAACTTGGCATTTAAAGAAAAAACAAGTAATGCCTAGCCTTAATGATTAGATACCAGGATCTTGAAACCTGGATAACTGAATTCTAATTCATTGGAATGAAGCTATAATGACAAATGATTCACAAATTCAGTCTGGACTTTCATTGCTCCCTGGAAAGTCGTGTAGTTTTCAGAAATAGTGGCAGGAGCAAGAGTCTAGGTGAGGTTGTACCACCCACAATCTGTATAACTTCACTGAAGGAAACTTGTATGAGCCTGTCAGAGGATGTAGTGGCTTTCTAGGATTCATGCATGAGTTTGAAAAATAGATGTGAAGGGGTCAGCA
>NW_006159583.1:3467557-3537650 GCF_000334495.1 Tupaia belangeri chinensis
AGGAAGCATAGTGGTTAAGACGCTGGACTCCTACATGGTTGACCATAGTTCAAGTCCTGGACATTCATTCATTCATCTTGTTATTTATCAATCAAGCCCTTCCTGAGCTCTGTTCTATATCAGGCAGTGTGCTAAGTACTGGGGTGTGAAATTTTACAGGAAAGAATCTTGTTCTCATAACTTACTGCTGCTGCGTGTTAGGCTGTTTCACATTTCATATTTCCTAGGACACAGAAACACACTTGGGCACTGAGTACAGCTGAATTGGCAGGTTTTGTTATGAGATCAATATGGTCTAAGAACTAGAAGGATTCAGCATAACTGGGTATTACTTTGTCCCTTGGCAAAATAAATAAATAAATATGTCAATTACCTCTTCACCAGTTGGGGAGGAGCCCATATCAAGAGAGCAAATCTTATTTGGACTGTAATTGCCATTCCAGACCAGAGGTCCACCCTCTTCTCTGGCTCTCAGGTTCTACTTACTCATAGGTTTTTCTTTCTCAGAAATTTATCCAAGCATGGTTCTGATTTATGTATCTTTTTAGCTTCCATTGCTACTACCAACTAACAACTGTGTCTTAGCTCACAGTCAAATAATCAAGAAAGAGAATACGTAGAATGTAATATTCATCAGGTTCCTAGACCAGGATTCTTGTGAAGATAGAAAATTCATCTTATAATAGTTACATAACTTTGCTTTGTTTCCTTATCTGCATGAGTAGAGAAACTGGGGCAGAGCTTGTAAATTTGGTTTTGAAGGCATCGTACACTGAGAGAAACAGCCATCCAGCTCTTTATGGCCTTATCTTTCTGAGTCCTTGACATTTCTTAAATTTAGGAGCAACCAAGTCATGTAAAGTGCTGCCTTCAATTTATAAAAGGTCTACATATGGTAACAGGAAACAATAAAACTAACTTTTTGTCATAAGAATCTCACTTGAGCCCTGCAGAAGTGGACCTAGAAGTCCATTCAGTGCTTAGGCTTCTCTAAGGGCCAGAGCACCTTGTCCTGGCCACAACAGCCTCATTGCATGGATCCTATTCAATGCTTTGCCATCAGTACAACCTGCCTATTTATTTCCTATCTTCTTTCCTGGTTTTTTTTTTCTTATATCTCTTTCTGTTGCCTACCATGTGATTCATTCATAACTTAGCAGTATTTTTCATTGGAAGTTACTTCATATATCAGGGAGCAGTTTATGGATAGGTTGTTCCTAGAAGGAGGTCCAGCAGCTGAGCCTGGGCCAGGGTGGTAGTGGGAGGAAAGCTATTTGATCCAGAATCCAGGCATGCTTTCCTTAGAAAGGTAATGGACACAGTGATGTCCCTTAGAAACTGCCTTGTTAGTCCTGATCTACCCACCACTGTGACTCTCCTAAACCATAGTAATCAATGGTCTCCTTCTTCTACTGTCCTCCCACTGTAGCCCTTTCCTCACATGGCATCCAGGGAAATGTATTTAAAACATAGCTCAAATCATCGTATTCTCTGCAGAGACTAGTTCATTCCAAGTCAAATCATAACTTCTTTTCTTATATATAGAATTAATTTTATTATTTATTACATTATTTTTTTTTAGAAAGATTTTTTGCTATAGGACTCATGCTCTCACCAGAGAGACAGAAAGTGAGAAATCACCCCCCAGGGTGAATGGCCACACTGCAATCGCTTCTCTTCCATTTTCCTCTCGGAATTTTGGGCATGCATGCACATGCGCCCAGTGTGAGTTTTAAGCCACTGGGTCCAGGACTCAAGCCAAAGTTGACTACGTGGGAGTCCAGTGATGTAATCATTGCGCCATCTACTGGTCCCTTATTATTTGTATTTAAAAGTTTATTTCCTTTTTAAAAATTCTTTTTTACATTCAATCACTGTATATCATTACAGCTTGCAAAATGAATCAAAACTTCTGTCTTCAAGTAGCCTCATCCCCTGTTTCTAGGCTACCTCTTTTTTATTAGTCTAGCAATTTTAATACACTTTAAATGCCACCAAGAGAAATCATAGTATTTTAAAGCTATCTTTTTACAGATAATATTTTAAAACAAAGACTTTTTTTTCTTTTATTTTCTTTCTTTCTTTCTTTTCTTTTTTTTTTTTTTTTGAGAGGTTTTTGCTATAGGGACGTTGTGATCACCAGAAAGACAAAGAGAGACACAGAGACAGAAAGTGAGAAATCACCACCTGGGGGATGGGCATGCCACAATCACTTCTCCGCCATTCTCCTCTTGGGGTCTTCGGCATGGATGCACACGTGAGTTTAAGCCACCAGGTCCGGGACTCAAACCATGGTCGACTATGTGGGAATCCAACTACATAGCCATTACACCAACTGCTGGTCCCCAAATTTTTCTATTGTGAGGCAAAGAAAACAGAAATGAAGGCTGCATTAGCTAAGAAGATGTGAAAGACAGAGATTTTATTATTTACTTATTTATTTATTTATTTTTGGAGAGGTTTTTGCTATAGGGTACATGCACTCTCCAGAAAGACAGAGAGAGACAGAAATAGAAGGCGAGAAATCACCCCCCAGGGGGATGGCCACACCACAATCTCTTCTCCTCCATTCTCCTCTCAGGATCTTGGGCACACATGCACATACATCTGGTGTAGGGTTAAGCCATTGGGTCTAGGACTCAAACCGCAGTTGACTACATGGGAGTCCAGCAACATAGCCATTACACCAACTGCTGTTCCCAACAGAGATTTTATAAATGTGTGAATTCCATAAAGGTCAGAGGAATACTTGGGCTAATGGAAACCAAAAAGATTATATTGATAACACAATCGTTGTGGTATATGAAATGAAAGGCATATTTTAAAAAGTAAATATTATCTATATAAAAGCATGCTTCAAACAATACAGATTATTTATTATACAAAAATGTAATAACTGACAAACCATCAATTTGTTAGACTTAGAAAAAGCATTTTTTTCATAACTTTAAAAAATCATTTTATGGGACCAGCAGTTGGCATAAATGGCTATGTCACTGGACTCCCATGTAGTCGACTGCAGTTTGGGTCCTGGACCCGGTGGCTTAAACTCACGCCGGGCGCGTGTGCGTGCGTGCCCAAGATCCCGCGAGGAGAATGGAGGAGAAGGGATTGCGGCGTGGCCATTACCCCCCGTGGGGGGGGAGGGTGATTTCTCGCTTTCTATCTCTGTCTGTCTGGCGAGCACACGTGCCCTATAGCAAAAACCTCTCCAAAAAAAGAAAAAAATCATTTTACATTTTTGTTATTTGAGCTAAAACTAAGTTACAAAAGTTATAAAACTTTGGTTTACAAACTACCACTTTATGATTGTTCCAATTTATTTTATTGTGCCATGACAAAAACAGAGTATCTTTGAAATGCTTTGAGTAACTAAATGGAATAAATGTTTATGACATAAACTTATTTAAATAACTTTTACATCAGTAGCAGGGCAACATCTACATTAAATGTAGATTTCCTCTCTTGGTAGAAGAGGAAATACTAAGAACAATGCTCCATGAAATTTAATACCTCTCAATTCACATACGGCACAATAATCAATCTGTCTAGGCTAGTGATATTTAAAGAACACGGTCTCCTGTTATAATTGAATATGCTAACATTCTCATGAACTGAACAGCAATTCATTTTCTAATACGCTTTTCTATAATCCTTGTATCCATGCTGAAATTGTGTAGAAGTGGCCCAGAGCCCATTGGTCCTTTTTTTTTTGGTTTGTTCTTCCCAACTTTTGGTAAGTTTTTAAAAGCCTAGAGACATCTCTACTAACATCTCACCTACTTAAATTTTGCCAGTCTCCTTTATTTTTCTGCCTTTTCATCTTCTGTCTATCTATACTTTTCAGTTCCAGTTTACATAAATCTCTTTCTTGGTTTATATCTCCCACCAGTCTGTTCCTCCCTCACTCCATCCAGTCACACCAGATACTTTGTTTTATCTTGGTTCTTTCCCGACTCAGTGTTCCCAGTCCCTGGTATGCTCCTCTCCAGGACATTCACGGGCTTACTCCCTTATGCCACCCATGACTTCTCTCAGAAAAGCCTTCCCTGACCTGTTACCTAAATTATGACCCTTTGGCCTATCACTACCTCCTTATATTGCATATCTATGTCTTTGTTTATTGGTTGCCTTTCCACTAGAATTTCAACAGCATCATGGGAAGGAATGTGTTGGTTTGATATATGCATACCCCAGTATTTACAGCAATGGCTAGCACAAAGTAGGTGCTTAATAATATTTGGCAAATAAATGTATAAATGAATGAATTAAAATGCACCATGGACATGAAAGGACTGTGACTGATGTGTTCAGAGCAAGACTGTAGGAAGAGATGGATGAGTAATATTAAAGGTCATGACAAATTAAGCTTTGGTCAAGCAAAGAGTCTTACTATCTCTACTTTGGGCAACTAAGAAAGGCTGGACTCTTCAAGACCTGGAGCCTGGAGAAAGACAATCTTTTTGGGAGCATGTGCACAGATCAGAAAGAAAGAAAAAGCATGGGATATTTGGAGCAATTCTGCATCATGATGCTTTCAGCTGCAAATGGCAGAAATCTCAAACTTGGATTGACCTCACCAATAAGGAAATTTATCAGCTCACCTGGAAAGAAGTTCATAAGTAGCATGTGCTCTTGGAGCAGAGCATCAGGGCTCCAACAGTGCTTTTTATTGAAATTCTTGTAGCTTTTCTCTTCTTCCTCTGTTGATGTCATGTTCATACTGTAGTAAAATGGCTGCAGAAAGTCCAGATGCTATGACCAGATAAAGAAATGTCCAAAAGCAGAGAGGAATTTTTCCTTCTTGAATCTACTTTTCAGACAAGAAATAATTCTTAGAACACCACTAACAAATTTCCTCTTTTATCTTATTAGTTACAACTGACTCACTTAACTTTTCCTAAATAATCATTGGAAGATGGAATTAAAATATTATCATGACTACCATGACTGACTCTGATGAATTACCTCAGGGGAAGATCTTTGAGGATTCATTCATCAATACCACTAGAGTTTAGGGGTAAGGAGAGGAGAAGTGGAGAAGTCTGAGACTTCAAATGAAATAGTACTCAGAATATAGTATTAGACTTCAAGTTGCAGAATTTGAACATTACTATAAAGGCTGGTAAACAATGGGCAAGTTTGAAATAAGCTTATTTATTGATTTATGATAGAGTGTATGTGCACACACATGAGAGCAACAGAGAGAAAGGAATACCCTTCACAGGGTCTGGTCATGCCACAATCCCCTTTCTCCAGTCCTCTGGACCAGCAGTCCCCAACCTTTGTGGAGACCCAGTGACTGGTTTTACAGAAGATAATTCTTCCATGGACCAGGGCAGGGAGGAGGTTTTGGGATGATTCAAATGCATTTCATGTATTTTGCACTTCGTTATTCTTATTATTATTACATCGTAATGATAAGGAACAGTACCAGTCCATAGCCTGGAGGTTGGAGTTTGCTGCTGTAGCTCATCAAATCCTGGACACTCACATGTGTGCCTGAAATGTTTCAGTCTGTCCAGATGGGGAATTGAAACTCAGATGCCATGTGGGATCTGGCTTCTCTTAAGTAGCACATTACCATTGCAACACCAAACTGGCCCGACAATGACCAATTTTTTCATTCATTATTATTATTATTATTTCATACATTCAATCCCTATACATCAGTTAGCTTGTAGAGAGAATTTCCCAACATGAAATACACCTCAAACCAAACCAGCTGAGAATACTATACACGTTGCCATCCACAGGTGGTAATAAGCCATTTCTGTGTCCTACAAATATCTTACTTCCCTATTTTTCTCCTGATGAGGTGAACAATTACCAATTTTGAGCAAGTCCATCATAGAATCAGTTTCCCAGAGTGTAAATATCATTAAAATGACATTGGAGGGGAAAATACTAAAGGCAGGGGAAACCATTAGTATAGTAATGCAAGTGAGAGATACAGAATTTGAACTAAGGTAATGGTACTGAGGACAGATTTGGAAAACCTAATGAGGTGCTGGAATGCTGGACCCATTATGCATCAGGGTCTGAAGATAGATGTTGAGTCTGAGGTAGAGGAAGATTTAAGGATGAGCTGAGGCTTCTGCATGAACAATTAGATAAAGGGTGGAATAATGCCCTGAAATAGGAAATAAAGGGGAAGGAAATTTGACGAGAATTCAATAATTATTGTATTCATCTCAGAAATATGTGAAGGGTAGCAGGAGGTAAGCATTTGAAGTTCCAGATAGCAGGAGGAACATGCCTTTATTCTCGATCATAGACTGGGTGACAGTCACAATGCTGTGTGTATGAATGATGTCAGATGCATCAGGAGAGGCCCTGTCATTCCAGGAACTTAAAGCTTTATTAACTATTTGAGAAAAGAGTTTTGGCCATCAGGTAGTGTGGCGGTTAAGGTTCTGGACTCCTATATAGCTGATTGCGGTTCAAGTTGTAGACCTGGGGGCTTGCTTTCTCACTTTCCCACTCTTTCTCTCTCTGTCTGTTTCGCTCTGGTGAGTGCATGTGCCCTATAGTAAATTAATATAATAATAATAATAGTAATAATAATAACAAAAATAATAAAATTAAGTAAATAATTCTTCAATAAAAAGAAAAGCATTATATAAATTTCATAGGAGTCTTCAGTAAACCTAAAGGAAGGAGGAATCTCTTTGAGTTGTGACAAATAGCTAATTTAAGTGGGTAATTTAATTTGAGTGATGGGTAGAGTTTCGATCACTGAAATAGAGAAAGATCCTGTCAGGCAATGAGACTGGCAATAGCCCAGATACAAAGTACTAAGAAACCCAAACTAGGGGCCTCAGAACCAGTAAGGAAAAGGCTGAATAAATGCTCATGGCCTTCTGCAAAAAGAGCTAACGCATTTTTGTGACAAATTGGATTCGAGGCAAGAAGGGGGACTCCAAAATATCAGATTGTTTTTTTTGAGTGAATGAAAGAATAAAAAGAAAACAGTCAAATCAGTATAAGGGATTGATTGGAGCTGAAAAAGTTCAAGGAAAACATCAATTTAGACAGTTAGATTGTAAGAAGGTGGGGCATTGAGGAGATAGGCTAGTATTGTAGAAAGATCAAAGCCAGAGGTGTTCTGGGGTCCCTGTAGACATCTCATTATGAAATATGAGTCCCCAAGATTACAATAGTGGCCCCCCAAATTGTGTATGGTTGTGGTACATATGATAGGTATTTAAGTTGTGATAATTAAAGATATTTTTCTCAGCCAGATTTAAACAAATGGTCAGCTAGGTAAACATCAACCTGAACCTAATATCCTATTAACTTTCTAAGAAATGTTATTTAAAATATTTAAGTGTTTCTTTCATAAGAAAGAGACAGAATCAGGGACAGGGAAGAGAATAAAAAAGATATTATGAAAGTAAAACCAGAGAAGGAAAATAGCTGCTTCCACAGGAAGGAAGGCCATAGTAGCTGATGTGAAGTGCATCAGTCTTCCACAATATAAATGAACAAAATACAAATATTTTAATTCCATGATATGGGGATTAAACTGCATGAGAGTCATGTATGACAGGAAAAAAGAATTCTAGATACTCTGGTTATGGAGTTCTTTTGATGCAGCGACCAACTAACAACCTTATGCAATTATGTGCTTAATAAAAGCTTTTGACAGTAATATTGGAAGACAGGTGTCATGCTTGCTCAACCCACTTAGTCCATAAGTGAGTAGATGACACAATGCTTTAATAATGATAAAGAAATGAGAAGTTAAGAAAAAAATGTGTACTTGAGTAAACCAGCAGTTAGCATAATGGCTATGTTGCTGGACTCCCACGTAGTCGACCGCAGTTTGCATCCCAGACCTGGTGGCTTAAAACTCACACCGGGCGCGTGTGCGTGCGTGCCCAAGATCCCAAGAGGAGAATGGAGGAGAAGGGATTGCGGTGTGACCATCCCCCCTGGGGGGTGATTTTTCGCTTTCTGTCTCTATGTCTCTCTCTGTCTGTCTGTCTGGCGAGCACATACGCCCTATAGCGAAAAAAACTCTCCAAAAAAGAAAAAAAAGAAAAAAATGTATACTTGAGAGAATCGAAAGTTTTTTTCCTATCTCTTCCTAATGACCCATTGTTATATACAATTTTCCCTGTCTCTAACTGGACCAACGATTGATATCGCAGAACTTTCTAGGTTATAAACTCTTACCTCTCATAATCCTCTACAGGGAAATTATAATTATGTTTTCATTGAGTATGTTAAGATTATTCTTATTTTCAAAAGTTCACCCTCATTAATTTGTGAGACTTCTTGTTGTCTATTTTTAATCATTTTGATTTTTTAGAACTGTATTTTACAATAAAAGACATCATTGACAGTTGAATATGCATACTTCCAAAATAACCAGAAGAGGAAAATTTCAAATGTTCATTACATAATATAATGTTAGATGTTAAAAGTGATTAATATGTTTACATCTATATATATATATGAGTGTGTGTGTGTATGTATATATACACACATCTTTTTATAGAATTACTTATTTAATCTTTTTTTAAAATTTTTTAAAATTTGCTATTGGGCACATGCACACACCAGAGAGAGACAACGGGGAGGGGCAATGAGAAAGCAAACTTCCAGGTCTGGGATTTTGACCACAGTCTGCCATGTGGGAATCCAGCATCCTAACCACCACACCACTTGCTGGCCCTGATATTTCTTTAAAAATCCATACTGTACCCCACAAAAAATGTATAATGATTTTACTTAAATCAGAAATTACAATAATAAAAAAAGAGAAAAAAAGGAGAATCTATATTAAACTACCTGCTACGTATTTGGAAACACCTAATCATAAGCACACACAGTGACACACTTCTTTAATTCAGTTTAACAGCTGAATGTTCAGCTGTGATTTATAAGGTAGGAAAGATTATCCATGACCCTCAGAGGATATTCCTCTTATCATGAGCAGAAGAAAATAAATTTTACCCTGTACACTCTTACAATCACAGGAACTAAAATCCGTTAAAGAGTTATATGAAGGCAGAATTCTAATCAATAATTCCTGTACTAATAATCCTAGCAACCTTTAGCAAAAACTGACAGACTTTGTCATGTGCTGTGTTCTCTGTCAGACTAGACAACTTTAATGCAAATAGCTGCAAATATCATAAATGCAAACATGTATTAGTACAACGTATATTGAAGTAAAATATTGAAGTGAATATTGTAGTAACTAATTAGTGGAAAACCTCATTCACAGAGACTGAATGCTCCATGAAATCAGGAACCACGTTTGTTTCTACACGACTGCATTAGTGCATAGTACAAATCTGGTACCAAGCAAGGACACAACAAATACATGAATTAATTTAGCACCGATTGTCCCAGGACCTGTTACTACCAAGCAAAATGCAGCTGTTTTTGATTTATTTGGAAACTTAAATGTGAGAGCAGCACACGCTTGCAGATCACATTGAGAAGCGAATTTATTTATCACTCACTCACTCTTGCTTAATTTGGAAAAGTCTTTAAGAAGTCTTCAAAAAACGTATAAAAGATACATGGAAAAATCAGGACAGAAAGAAAATAAATAGCCAAAGGATAATAGAATAAACAGTAGAGGGTGGAGTGTGCTTGAAAGTATGTGCCTTAGAAGGTGCTCAGAAGAGCCACGGGAACGTGCTGCTCAAGGGATGCTGGATCCGCATTGAAAATCCCGGGTTCAGGTCTCTGGTCAGCCTGTGCGCAGTAAGCATGAATGCCCATGAACCAGGCTGGCTAGCAGGGCCGATGGGAGGAAGAGAGACCCAGTGGAGGGTGCTTCTTTCTCTTTATTTCTCTCTTTCTTAAGAAATAAATCATATATATACTTTAAGGTATATATGCCTTAGATTTCTGGGCACTTGCCAAAGGTGCAAATGGGGTTTCAAGTGTCTTAAGAGCCAATACCAAGAAAAATGTCCCCGTGCAGACTACATGCGCCACTGTCAGTAGGACATCATTCAGCTTCTGCCCTGATTCGTTAGGCAAGCACTTTATTTAGTATTTATTTCCAGGAAAAGAAGATTTTACAAAAATGCATTACAGAGATTACCAACTAACATTTTCTCTAAGTAAAGTGATCAAATAAAATCCTAGTGCTTTCATATTGGTCTCTGTACAGTTCTCCATATGAGAAGCAAGCCAGGTTGTAAAATGAAGCTTAACTTTTTAAAATTTTATTATTTGTAATGGAGGAACATACATAGGGAATAGTTTAAATGACTACGTGTTTACTTATGTAGAAAATTCAGGCTGTAGAAAGAACCACTAACATAATTAACTTGTGAATTTCCTTGGCCAGTGTGCACTCAAATCCTATGTTGAAAACTCATGTACAGTTTTATAATTTTCAAGGTGAAAAGAACTAAAAATGATAATGCAGAAAGGTTGTGACGTGAGTTTTATTACTTATGCTGCAATTTAGACTTGAGTCTGAGCACAGCAGCAGCTTACGGAAAGAAGAGGGTAAGAGGAGCTAAATGACTCAGTCTGGTGGAGGAAATGAAAACACGTCGGAGAGGTGAGGGACAATGTGGAAAGTTCCCTTCCCAGGGTGGCCTCCTAACTGATAATATAGAGCTGGCTGGAATGACATACAACACCTGAAACTCAGACGAGGGACTAAAGTGAGGATATGCAAAGTCTGCTCTTGGGGTTTATTCAGTCTCTGGAAAGACTAGCTTTGTATGTCTTGGCATATTTCTGTGTTCTGAAGGGCAGTAAAACATTATCAGGACATGATGTGAAACTTTTGGAGATGAGTTTAGACCCTAGAGATTTCAAAAGGGAAAATAACAATTGGAATTTTCACTCAAAGCTTCTCTTTCCTTTTTTTCTTTTAAGAGAGATTTTTGCTATAGGGCACATGTGTTCTCCAGAGACAGAAAGCGAGCAATTAACCCCTGGAGGAATGGCCATGCCACAACCCTTCTCTTTCATTCTCCTCTCAGGATTTTGGGCACACACGCACACGCGGCTGGCATGAGTTTTAAGCCACCAGGTCTTGGACTCAAACTGTGGTCGACTATGTGGGAGGCCACGACCTAACCATTACACCATCTGCTGATTCTCAAAGCTTGTCCTTCTCTATTTCCTTTCCTCTTCCAAATTTATATTTATTGTGTTCTTTTACATGCCATTTGAAATAGTCTCTGAATTTGATGCCAGAAATCAACTACAGATTTTAATAAATGTTCAAGGAACTTCTCACACATTTCTCAGAGACATTAGTTACTGTTTTTTGTATTTTATTCTTAAGATAATATATATAGTTCAAGCTTTTGAATGTGGGTGAACATAAAGGTTGTCTCTATAACTTAACGAGACAGTGTAAAATATTTCATTAAAAAAGTAAACACTTTTTTTTTTGCTGTATACTTTGCATTTAATTTTATTATGTGTATTACCTCATTTTTGTCTCCACAAAATGTTCCCATGACATGATTATTATATTGTCCATTTACAGGTAAGAAAATTGAGATATTTATGTCAATTAATAACTTTCCCAAGCTCTCATATTTGGTCATACCATTAGAATCTGAACTGGGTCAGTCCAACTCTTGACCCATGTTCTTAACCTCCAAGATAACTTTCACTTCTTATTTATTTATTTACTTAATTCAATTTGTTATTATTACTTTTTAACTTGCCCAGAGAGAGAGAGACAGAGAGAGAAAGGGAAAGTGAGAAAGCAAACTACCAGGTCTGGCACTCAAACCACAGTTGGCCATGTGGGAATCCAGCACCTTTAACCACCACACCACCTGTTGGTCCCTCTCTTTCTTTCTTTCTTTCTTTCTTTCTTTCTTTCTTTCTTTCTTTCTTTCTTCTTTCTTTTTCTTTTTCCGTTTTTCCTTAGTTTTAGGTAAGCTGCTTGAGTTTCCTATATATTTTGATTATTAGATTTTTATCTAAGGGAGAGTTTGCAAATATATTCTACCATTTCAAGGGTTGTCTCATCACTCTAATTATTGTTTCTTTTGCTGTGTAGAAGATTTTTCTGTTTTTTTTTTTTTTCTTTGAGATTTTTTTCTGTTTTTTTTTTTTTCCTTAGAGATATTTTTGTTATAGGGCACATGTGCTCACCAGAGAGACAGAGAGAGACAGAAAATGAGAAATCTCCCCCCTCCCCTGGCCAGGATGGCCACATCACCATCCCTTCTCCTTCATTCTCTTCTTGGGATCTTGGGCATGCAAGCACATGTGTCCAGTGTGAATTTAAGCCACTGGGTCTGGTACTTGAACCACAGTTGACTATGTGGGAGTCCAGCATTGTAACCATTACACCATCTGCTGGCCCCAGTTTTTACCTTTCTTTCAGCATTTCTTTAATCAATAAACTAAATGCATAGCCTTAGAAATGAAAGGAAAGGCACTTATTTAATATACTGCTATAGAAAGACTAATCAATTTTAAATTAGTAGTTAAGAAACATAGACTCTATGCTGACACTGGTTTTGTGACCTTAATGCCGTAATAAAGCTGGTTCACTTGTTTGTTCCTCAACTTAACAAAGTTACAGGCTCAAAATATTCTAGCTGAATTAGGCTGACCTTCAGGTGTTAGCATTTTTTTTTCTTACGAAATGTCTACTTGCCTTTTTTCAGAGTTAAGAACATGATATTAATCCAAGGATATTGTCTTACTTCATTATTTCATTTCTAACAGAAATACCTGAAACTAAGTGATTTATCAAGAAATAGTCAATAGTTTATTGACTCCTGCTTCTGGTGACTGGAACAGGATCAACAGAAGCACACAAGATGGCAGGTGCATGCAGAGATAGAGCAAGCAGCAGGCAGTGCTCTTTTACAACCCACTCTCACAAGAACTAACCCCTTCTCATGAGTGCTAGAACTCACTGGGTTTCACAAGACATCATTTATCTATTCATGAGAGTAATGCTTCCATGACTCTGTCTCTGGCTATCAGACCTCATCTCTTAAATTCCATCACACTGGGAGCCAAATTCAAAACCATGAACCTTTTGGGGAACAAACCATTATCCAAACTACAACAAATGTGTAGGATGGTCAGTGTGGCCCTGTATCATGGCCAAAGAACATCCCTGATTACAGGCGAGGACTAGTGGACAAAATATGAATGGAGAAACAGAAATCAATTTCCTGTATTAGGTACAAATCCATTTTCTGTATTCAGCTTTCCTAGTCAATGCTCAAACTTAGAATTCTACAGGGTAATGCTATACGCCAATGAAAGTCTTAATTATATGGTTTAGTCAGTGTCTAGAATAGAGCTTGGCAAATAATAGTCAATGACCATTTTTAAGCAAACCAAATGAAGGGAGAAATCCCTCTATTAATATGTATTTATTAGGAAATAGGAAAATTATCTATTGAAGACAATATGTATGGTAATATCTTTGATTGAGTCAAAGCATGGTGTGTTCTGGATGGGAAAATTCATCTTGTATGTTGTAATGATATACAGTGAATGAATATTTTTAAAAAGATAAATAATGATAATTTAAAAAACAAAGTAGGAGCTGATAGCTAAGTGGATCATATCCCATGATTCTCTCATCAACAGAGTTGTCACTTGTTACTTTTAGGTGGACAGCCACATCTCATTCCTCTTCATCCTAAAGACTCTTCTTGCCCTCATACTATTGATTCAAAACACGCTGGTAGTGAGGTTCCTTTTCCTTCTCTGTAGAAGAGGGAGAGAGAATATGTATGCATGTGTACATACAGTAAGATAATTTCGTTCTTGCCATTATGTTGCTATGTGAATGACATAGCTAATTGGGCAGAAATTCAAATGGTGGCATTTCTATACTAAAGCACCATGAATTTAGCATTAAGAGTAATAACTAAATCAGGGACAGTTATCATGGTGCCTAGCAGGATTATTTTTTACCATTTGGCAGATCCTTATGTTGCTTTGTGACATCTCACTTTTAATGTGACTTATGAAGAGGCATTTATAGAACTGATTCATAAAAATCAATGTTTTTCGCTATGACAAAGCACTTAGTTTTCCTGTGAAGTGATATTTCACTACCTCGTTTATCCTCTGTAAAGAGAAAAGCATAGCCCAGGTGGGACACTGAAGCAGAGAGGGGTTAAAAGATTGAGGTCACACATTAAGGCAATGAAAAGGCAAAAATAGAAATGGGGGGATTTCTGAGTCAGAGCCCAGCACTGCAGCCAATGACAGATCCCGTGCTGATGCACAAGCTCACATTAGCTCACAAAATAACCACGGGCACATTTCCCCTGAAACCAGGCCACGCACTCAATGCATGCCCTGATGTGTGTGCAAATTAATTTTTGGCAGCAGGTGGCCCTGGCACATTTCACCTCCAGCGTACTAGTGATTAAAACAAACAGAGACATATCCATTTCTTTTCCAGGTGAGAGAGTTGGAGTTCTAGGTCAAGTCCTAACCACTTTTTGGGTTTCAGAGTAACTTATAATGAGAAAAAGACAATAAAGCATTTTACTTGCAGTTTCAGTGATTTTTGTAAGGCATTTGCCTTGCAGGATGCTCTCTTCCGTGCATAGTGCATAGATATATACCCTAGCTTAGCCCTGGGATATTTGTTTGGCCTATTTGGAAGTACACTGGATGTCATGTCATGATTACTTCATATGGACGAATTATAGGAATTCTTAAAGTTCTGTTTGATGTCTCCAATGAGAAAGAATGGTTTATCCCCTACATAAAGGAGTTTGGAAAACTGGAGTTACACTGGGACATGTAAACGAAGCATGTCAAATGACAATGTGTGAGCTCTTTGAAATCTCTGGTATTTTATTGTATTTTCTAAATTTTGTTTATTTCTGACAAAATTAATTTCTTCCATTTATTTCCAAGACAGAGGAAGAGGAACATAGAGACAGGCACCTCAGCAGGGTCTTCAAGCCACAATCTACCCAGTATCAGCTGGCCAAAATGACAGGCCTGGACAGCCCACGAAGAGGACCAGGATGAAAACCCAGACCTCTACCCACATGGATCCATTTGCTTTCTATTGCACTACCACCTGCCTCATGGAGCCAACTGTATTGCCAGATAGCCTAATAAACATTTATCTGAACTGAACAGTGTAACTTCTGTTGGAATGAACCTATGGATGGAGATATTTTTAAAGCAGGGCTATGAATAAGCTCTGTCTCAAGCGTTAGAGCCTAAGGACTAACGCCCCCGGTAGGTTCTCGATCACACCAGAGTTTAGCGATAACAATGCTTCTAACTCGTTCGTTCACTCATTCATTCACTTAACAAACATGCAGAGTGTTCCTTTTCAGTGATAGAAAGAGCAGGGCCCTGGAGGTACAGGAGTGAAATACAGACACTCTGGCTTCAAGGACTGTGATGTCATTCACTGGGCAGGCACCAAAGTAAAGAGACTGCGATCCCAAATAAAAGAAGAGCTCAGCATGGTCTGGGGGAAACCTGGCCATGCTGAGGCTCAAGCAAGTGGGAAAAGCTATTGAGAAGGAAGGATGTGACCTCTGACTTGCAGAGAAAGAAGAATGGGCACTCTCTAGGCTAAGAAAAGAGACTGCAAACATAGCAAGGAGAGAGAGCGCACAGAGCATTGGGGATTTAGCATGAATTGATTACGGGATGCCCTGTTCCTGGGAGATACCATTCACATTAGGCTCTGTGAATGGCACTCTGGATACATGTGTCATATGAGCCCTTGTCAGCTGTGAGTTGAGAACTGGTGTGAAAAAGGGCAGAATAGGCACCTCATCTACTAAGACAAAAGAGAGAAAGAGAAGAAACTGTCAATCATTTTCATTTCGTTCTGTTTTTAATGAAAAGACTTCCTGTTTTTTATAGCAGTTTTAGGTTCACAGCAAAATTTAGTGAAAAGTACTGAGTTATTATGTACCCTCTCCCCAAATACACAGAGTGTTCCCCACTGTTGGCATCATCCACCAGAGCAGCAATCAACAAACCTATATTGACACAGCATTATCATCCCAAGTCCATAGTTTGCATTAGGGTTCATTCTTACTGCACATTTTACTGGCTTTGACAAATGTAAAATAACATGCGTTACCATCATAGTATCATATGGAATAGGTTCCCTGCTCTAAAAATTCTCTGCGGTCTGCCTATTCATTTCTCACTCTCTCTGAACCCTGGCAACCACCGATTTTTAAAAAATTAAATCACATTGCCAGACAGCATATGTGATTGCCAGAGAAAGAGAGAAAAAGAACTCCCCCAATGGGTGTGATTGTGCCACAATCCTTTTTCCTTCATCGCATCAGGATTTGGAGCCAGCACACATATCTGGTATGGTTTTCATGCCCCTGAGGCTGGGATTTGACCTGTGGTCAGCCATGTGGGATCCAGGCATCAATGCACATATCACTGAATTAAGAAAATGCCCACTAATTTTTTTTTTTTTTTTTTTTTTACTTTTGCTTTTCCTCTCTTTTTGGAGAGAGTTTTGCAATAGGGTACATATACTTGTGGAGACACAGAGAAAGGCAGAGAGAAAGTGAGAAACATCCACCACACACACACACACACACCCGGGAAGATAACTACACCACAATCCCTTCTCCTCCATTTTGGGCACACATGCACGCCTGCCCACCATGAGTTTCAAGCTGCCAGGTCTGGGACTCAAACTGCAGTCACCCATGTGTGAATCCAGAACCTTAACTACTACGCCACAGCTGGCCCCATTGATTTTTGCCTTTTCTAAAATGTTATGGGATCATAACATATGTAGCCTTTACAGATTGGCTTCTTTCACTTAGTCATATACATTTAAGATTTCTCCAAATCTTTTCATGACTTGATAGTTTATTTCATTTTAGCACCTTGTCTGGATCCACCCTCAGTGGGCCCAGAGTCAGTGGGAGAGAGAAGGTGCAGCTCTAGTTTCACCATCATTCCTGGCAGGAATATAAGGGAGATAAAGTGCTGAAGGAACTGGAGTTGTCAGCAGATAGTGTGATTCACCATGGGGTGTCTGGCTGTTTGTCAGCCTCACTTTCTAAAGGTTTTAACTTTTAATGTGAAAGTTTTCAAACATAGAATGAGTAGTGAAATTAAATCCCATGTATTCATCATCCAGCTTCAATAATTAGAATTATTGCAATCTTGTTTCCCCTAAACTTTTCATTTTTTTTCTGAATATTTTTAAAGAAATCTCAGGCAACATATTTCATTTTAACTATGAATGCTTTCATTTATATATAAAACAGAGACTTTAAAGAGCCATAACTCCTGTCTTTCCCATAGCTAACAAAATTAACATTATTTTCTCAGTGTGATCCAATTCTCAGTAAATACTTAAATTTCTCTAATTGTTCAAAAAATTGTAGGTAGATTATATTATTAAATTTCTCTAATTGTTCAAAAAATTGTAGGTAGGTAGATTATAAATATATATTTAAATCAGGATCTAAGTAAGTCCAAGCATTACATTTGGTTGGTATGTCTCTTAAGTCTTTTTTTTTTTAATCATGATTTTTTTTTAAAGTTCAACTTACATATAATAAAAGTTACTATTTTAAAGCATGCAGTTCAATGATTTTTTATAGAAATTTGGAAGGGATTCGGCAGACATTTATTAAAATATAAGAGTAATCCAATAACAGAATCATATACAAAGTCAAGGACAGAATTCAAAATCTATTCTGAATTTTACATGAGGATAGAAAGGGTCAGGATGAGCTGTCTGGAAGGTTTTGAAAAATATGTTGAATTTTTACCCCAGAGCAGAAGCACAGGGCAGGGGGCTCAGGAAGGCATCCTAGGTAGGAAAACAGCATGTACAAAGGCACTGAGGCAAAGAAAAACATGGCGTGCTATGCAATGGAAGTAGATTGATATTATGGACAGCGAAAACAAGATAGGGACTGGCTCTGTAGCTCCAAAGTTAAGTGCTGTGCAGAGGAATCCACAAGCCAACCAGGATGCTTGAAAATCCTAACAGGCATGTGAGCCCCCAGGATGTTAATTGGGTGGAGAGTTGGAGGAGAAAGGATTGTGACATGACCAGGCCCCATTGGGGGATTCTCTTTCTCTCTGTCTTTCTCTTTCACACTCCTGCATATGCACACATATGACCTCTAGCAAAAATAAATAAATAAATAAAAATAAAATCAAGATGGGTTAGGTGGAGAGAAGAAAGGCAGAGACCTAAGTTAGGTAAGAAAGGCACCTTGTATGCCGCACTGAAAAGCTTGAAGCTTAACCTATAGGAGAAGAACTATTAGGAGAAGAGACTTGTCATCTAGAAAGATTTCTTCTGTCGACCGGGAGACCCCGAGAGGCTAACACAGGAATGTCAGTTGATTGACAACTGCAAAAATCACAGGAAACATCATGGGCAGTCATGGAGGGGTGGGACTAAGGACTGAGGAAGACAATTAGCAGGTAAAGGACAAGTCTTAGTAAGCAATTCCATAGAGAAAGAAATAACAAGGTGGGGAAGTTAGTGTATAACCTCTGATGATTCCTGATTTCCTAGCCTGAAACTCTTCAGAAGACAGTGCACAAGCTTTGCCTTTGGATTCAGATAGTCCTGGATTTAAATCCCAGCTCTGACAACTTTTTACAAGATAACTGATTTGGGTCAACTTACATTTCTAAGCCTCAGACTTATCTAAAATCAACATCAGATACTTCACAAGACAGTTATGAGGACGAGATGAGAGGACATTTGATGTTAGCTAATCCAGTGTCTGATACATAGGAAGTGCTCGATAAATATTAGGTATTAGAATTATCCAATTCTAAAGCCTATGACTGTAACATGAGGGCCCAAATGGGATTAAACACACAAAAGTATGAGTTCCTTAGTTGTCAGGTCCATAAAATGGAGAATGCATGAAATCTGTACAAGGGGAGCCACTGAGTACCCAAAACCACGCTGAGACCACATATACCCAGAGATACACAGTGACTGTCACGTGTCGTTCACATTGCACTTTTACATTACGCACTCTACTCATCTTTCCAACACCCAAAAAGCCATAATTTATTATTACTTCCCTTTTATTAATGAAGAAATCTCAATAAAGTTAAGATCACATAGCAATAAGGGTAAATCTAGGTTTTGAAATTCTTTGATCTTTCAACTATATCTTCTTCATATTGAAAGCTGTTCCCACGTGCTGGTACTAAGATAAGTGTTTCCCATATATTTTCTCAGTAATATCACTCAACCTATGAGATAGGGCCATTGTGAACTTCATTTTCTTCCAGTGGAGACACAAGAAAGCATGAAGAATTTAACTGACTTGTTCAAGGTCATTTATCTGATGGGTGATGAAACCAGGGTTTAAAGCCAAGAGATCTGACTATGCAGGTCAAGCTTTTAACCACATTACTATAATTCCTTTAATCTCTGAAACACACTTGTGGAAGCTCTGAGTTTATGTGGAAGGTCAAAAATTTAGTGCAGGATTTGGGTCTGTAAGAAGTTATAAATTATACTGTTTCATTTTTTAAACAGTATTACTCTGATTGTGAGAGAATAAACAAAACATCCATAACAAAGGGAAAGATTTGAAGTTTGAAGGTAAAATTAGACTTATTAAAGAGCCAGAAACATTCCTTCAGTGCAAAATTGGATCTGTTCTTATTGTGCTGTTCGTTTTTGCCATTATTCAATCTGTTTAAGGCCTCAACCTCAGTTACATATTGAATTAGCAATCCCACTTAGTTTTGTGCTATCCTCAAATCTGATGAATATCCAAGGTCTATTATATCCAAATCTGATTTAAAAAAAAAAAAAACACTGACTAAGGTACAAACCTGTGACCCACCTCTGAGCCTCTCTCCAACTTGTCATCAAATCATCAATGCTCTTTGAATATCATCATTCCAGCAGAAAATATAACTAATGTCCCGAGAAGGAGTATCAGATTGCACCACTTAAAGAGCCTGTGGGGGTTGGGTTCTAGGAAATACAAGTCAAAATCAGCTACACAAATACAAATGGATCAGATCATGGAATACTCTGACAAAGATTTTAAAACAAGGATCATAAAAATATTTCATCAATTACAAATTTCTAAAAAAAATGAGGTTAAAAAATCACAGCAAAAGAATAGAAGTTATAAAAGAAAATCAAACAAAAATCATAGAACTGACTACAAGTAAGTCTGGGAATATCTCAGTAATAAAAGTCTATTGTATCAGACCGACAGGTGGCGTGGTGGCTAACGGCACTGGACTCCTATATGGCCAACAACAGTTTGAATCCCAGTCCTGGTGGTTTGCTTTCTCACTTTCCCTCTCCATCTCTCTCTCACTCTGTCCCTCTCTGGTCAAATTAAAATAAATAAATAAAGTTAAGTAAAATAATTCTTTGAAAAAAAGTGTACTATATCAATGTCAGTATCTCAATTGTGATATTATATTATAATTTTGTCAAATGTTCCCATTGGGAGAAACTGGGTAAAATGGACAAGAGTATTACTTCCTACAATGCACATCTACAGGTATCTCAATAAAAATATCAATTCAAAAATTTTGTCATGTTTTATAATTTCACTTATGTTACAACATATTCCAAAACATCTGTATATTTGCTTACAATACATTTTTATATTCTATTAACTTAAATTAGTTTATCAAATAACAAACAGGGTAAACTCATATTTTATGCCATTTACATGAAACTGTTGGCATTTGGAGAAAAGAAAGATTGGATATTATCAACTTTTCTGTAAATGTTTTGACATAATGGCCACTGTGGACCATAAATTAAGCATAGCTGTTGAATCTTTCACCACCAATTTTGTACCATTTTCTTCAAGCTCAAATGAGCAAGAATCCTCTAAGGAAAGCATAACTTCCTTCAGGAAAGACACAGTTTTATAAAGTTTTAAAAATGCTCTATTGCTATCAAATTGCCTTCTTACATTAAATAGCATGAAGAAGAGATCGCTTAAGTGTTATTGTGTTGAGACTAACATTTTTGCCATTTACTTTTCAAATGTGAATTTTCACTTTCATTTGTATTTATTTACAATCTTTCCCCTAACGTCGTGTTCTTAACTTGTATTGATTACAGCAAACAGGGGTAATGTAGGTTATTGGTTTCAGGAAGCCTGTTTAAATAGAACATTTGTTTGGAAACCAGCACTTCGGCACACCAGGCATAAACTGGAAGAATATCTTCTTATATTTCCTTAATCAAATTAACAAATGGATAGTGTACATTATGGTCTATGACTAGACCGCAATCATAATTTTCTATGCTCAGAATATGCTGTTGGATGTGGAGGAAAAAAGCATCAGCTGGGCCTACCATCTTTGAAGAGATCAGTAGTAAGGCCCTAGTTTATCACCTTATTTTTATTTATGTATTTTTAAATTATTATTCATACATTAAATCACTATACATCATTTAGATTGTGAAGACACTTCACCCAGCATGATATACCCAGTTGAGACCACCACATACAACCTCATCAACAGATAACAAACCTTATCTGGGTCCCACAAGTATCTTACCTCTCCATTCCCCCCCCCCAACTTTCCTATGCTCTTTCCTTCTCACACTCTCTTTCCGCTTTGTCTTTAATGTCCATTACAATTTTTAATACTTTCATGTTTTCCAGTCTTTCAGTTTCTACCATAGACTACAGACAGTCGGTAGATGTTAAGTGGAGACATGCAATGCCTTGCTTTCATAGCTTGACTTGCTTCTCTCAGCAACAAATCTTCCATATTTGTCCAGTTTCTGTCAAATTCCAGGGTCTTGCTGTTTTTTATTGCTGAATAGTATTCCATGGAGTAGTTCATCACCTTTAATAGGTGACATGAGTTTGCAGTAGAGCTCTCCTTTGTCTAGAACCTACATAAACGGTCCATTACTTACCTCAGAGATGGAACTGTGCAGAAGCTACCTGGTTTCACTTTCTAGTCCATCTCTCAACTATAAATATTTTGTGTTTACAGCACACTTACAAATTCTGAACATTTTGGCAATAAATTTAAAGTCACTGAGAGACTTCTAAGAGCACTAAACAAACTAATAATAGTGATGCAATCACTACCTCAGGTAAAGGGTGCCTCATAGAATCTGTGACAGTCTCCCTGGTTATCTAACATGCTTGCTGGCCCTTCAAAATCGTATCTCTATTTGAGCAAAATTATTTACTGCCCTGATCATCACTTCTTAGAGACCCACAAAGCACAGTTTGCTTATTTTCCTGGGAATATTCAACATTATTTTTTTTCTTTTTGACCTCTTATTATTACAGTAGGATGAAGAATTATTCTGCACTATCACTAACTTAAATCATCCCTCTTATTTAGCTCAATATTCTAACAGTGCAGGGTTTATGTTTGTTTGTTTTTTTAAATAATTTGTTTTTTGGAGAGATTTTTGCTATAGGCATGTGCGCTCGCCAGAAAGACAGAGAGAGACAGAGAGACAGAAAGCGAGAAATCAACCCCCAGGAGGGATGGCCACGCCACAATCCCTTCTCCTCCATTCTCCTCTCAGGATCTTGGGCATGCACACACACACGTGCCTGGTGTGAGTTTAAGCCATTGGGTCTAGGACTCGAACTGTGATCGACTACATGGGAGTCCAGCGACATAGTTATTATGCCAACTGCTGGTTCCCCCGGTTTTTAAAATGATTTTTAAAGACATGTTTATCAAAATGTGGTGGCATAGCTGATGGGAATTGAGGCTATGCTCCTGAGCTGTAGAGCAATAGCGGTTGGCTGTCCTGTGACATGCAGGATTTTCTCCTGCAGCACCACTGACAGTGCCTAGCCTTTTCTCGAATAGCTTCAGTAACTGGGAGCACACCAGCAACAGTCAGTCATGCTCTGAAAACACTGCTCACTCCATATTCAAGCAACTCTGCTAAGAAGCTCAATTTTAATTGAGCTCAAATCTGCCATATGTCCCAGTTCTACATCCAGCACGAAACGGAATAAATCTAGACCACAGGCTACAAACTTGAATGCCAGCGAGTGATTCTGTTTGAGAATAAAAAAAAAAAATTGATACAGACCTAAAGAAAACATAATTCTTCCAGTACGAAAAGGATGAAAAAAAAAAAAAAAACTGCTGGAAAAAAATCACAATGAATATACCCTAGGATTGAATGGTGGCACAGCAGTAAAATGCAATGCTCTGTGAAACTGACTCACATGGGAAGGTTCCAGGTTCTATCCAGTGACCTTTCTGAGAATTCTGGGTACTCGTGTGCCCATGATCTGGGGCTGGCTGCTGCTGGGAATGGGTCTAGGTATTTATAATCCTATTGGTGCTATCTCTCTCTCTTTATCTCTCTGTTTCTCTCATTCATGAAAGAAATTTTAAAAAATAAACTTTTTTAAAAATGAATAAACTGCAGTTTATAAGGGAGACATTGAGGGTAACAGAGGCTGATAAAAAGATGTACACATGCTGAGGGACCAGCAGTTAGCATAATGACTATGTCGCTGAACTCCCATGCAGTCGACCGCAGTTCAAATCCTGGACCCCATGCCTTAAACTCACGCCAGGTGCGTGTGCGTGTGTGCCCAAAATCCCAAGAAGAGAATGGAGGAGAAGGGATTGCGGCGTAGCCATCCCCCTGGGGGGTGATTTCTCGCTTTCTGTCTCTCTGTCTCTCTCTGTCTTTCTGGCGAGCACATGTGCCCTATAGCAAAAACCTCTCCAAAAAAAAAGAAAAGGAAAAGAAACTTAAAAAATATGTACACATGCTTTGCACAATGGCAGCCACTACTCATTGCCAGATGCTTATTGTTACAAATGGGGATAGATTATTGCTAAGGTAAATCAGAAATCAAGATTTTTAAGTAAAATCTCATGATTTTAAGAATTAGCTGCTAATTTAAAATGTTTTTTCAATTGATTTGAGCCAACAGTGTGTGAGCTAAACACAATGTATCTGTACACCACCATCTTGCCACCTACAATCTGAAGGCTGCATTGAACTCTTAGACAGGTACTGAGTCACCAGGAAAGTTTTTTTTTTTTTATTTTTTTGGACAAGTTTTTGCTATAGGGTGCATGCGCTCACCAGAAAGACAGACAGAAAGCGAGAAATCGCTTTCTGGGGGGATGGCCACTCCACAATCCCTTCTTCTCCATTCTCCTCTCAGGATCTTGAGCACACACGCACACGTGCCCAGTGTGAGTTTAAAGCCACCAGGCGCGTGTGCTTAAACTCTCGGGTCTGGGACTCAAACTGTGGTCGACTACATGGGAGTTCAGTGACACAGCCATTTTGTCAAATGCTGGTCCCACCAGGAAAGTTTTTCTTCCAGGTTGAATATTCCACTTTCTTTAACTATTCTGTATCCAAAGATTCCAAATTCCTGACTACTATAAATGACCTTCAGCTGAGGTTCTGATTTGCTACAGTGATGAAGAACAGTATACAGAAACGGATAGATACCTTCACATTGGCTCTGACCACAGAAGAGGGTAGTCATTCCAAAACTGCAGTGTCTTTACCTAGGGTTCTCTATTCCGTGTGTGTGTGTGTGTGTTTTCAAATATGAAATCGAAATGCTTTCTGCTGTTTGTTTCTTTCTCATCACTGTAGTGGTGTAGTCTAAATGTTATTACTGCCAACCAATCTCCTCAAATCACCTTCCCTTCTGAAATTATTGGCTGTAAGTTTATATTTATTATGTCTTAGAAAATCCAAAATCTATATTCTAGAATCAGAAATACCATCATGTCTATACTCACAAAGCAAACTTGCATTTCTGAAGAATTTTCTTTCTTAAGGTTTATTAATTCCAGATGGCTCACTTGCCTCTAAATAGTCTAATTGTTTTTAGCTCAAACATCAGATAGTCTGTCCATATTTTTAAAAAATGAGTCGTATGTACAAGAGGACTAACAACGCTCATGGAAATTTGAATTAAAATGTGAGCTTATATTGGTGCAAAAATATAAGTCTCTGTATAATTTTTTTCTAATATTCATTTTCCTGAATTTTTTGAGGATCCGCTTGTATTAGTCCTTTGGTATACATTATCTTACTAATGACTCCAACAACCCCATGAAGTGTTATCCTAGTTTTATAGATGAGAAAATCGAGACTCAAAGAGATAGGAAACAGTACAAAGTCAAATAGCCAATGAGCGTGAAAGTCAGGAATTGAAACCCAGGCCATTCAGTCTTTAGGCCTGAATGCTTCCCTCTATACCATTGGTCTAATTTTTTCCTACTGGTTAGAATGGCATCCACAGTGTTAGTTCTGCTTATTGTTTCCCATATTTTTGAGACATTCAGTCGTTATCAGATGTTCAGCTTTAAGCTAAACAGCCTAAGGCTTCTCACAGCTGTCAGAGTCATTAAAATTCACCAATACTTTTAGAGTGTGCCTCTGTGCACTATAATCCCTTTACGTGCTGTATTACTTGGGCCACACTGGGAATAAATGGGCACTCAAAAACCATTTTACAATTTAACATGAGTAAGCACAATTTAAGTTACAAACAGTAATGATCAAAATGAATATATTTTAGAATTTCAGTCAATCCAGAGTAAGAAATTACCTGCTTAATATATGTCAACAAATAAAACATTTCTTTCAATGATCTATCTCCATAGCAGACACTGCTAGCTGCCCACCCAATTTCCATGTTCTCCTTTTGTATCAACAGAACTCCAGTCTTGTTCATGGTGACTGTGGGTGCTCAGTTTACATTTTTTTGTACAGCTTGCTTTGCAGCTGTGATATGGTCTCCTGACAGTTTATGGCCAAAAAAATACAAGCAGAATTTCCTGGATGTGCGTTCAGGGAAATCTCAGAGGGGAAGACTCACTACCCTGCACCTCTTAGTCTTTGCCCTTCTTCTTCTGTCTGGGATGCAGCATGGTATGGAAGGCAGCCATATTGCCACCAAGAGCCAACATCAGGGAAACAAAAACTACATGTTAGGGGTGGCTGAAACAGAAGGAACCTGAATCCCAGATAGCGACGTGCCTAGCCACGCACTTTTTGGTATGTGAAAAGCATTAAAACCTTATTTATGAACTGAGTTTTCAGTTATCTGCAACCAAAACTATCTTTTAAATTTTATTTATTTATATATTCAATCGCTATACATCACTACAGCTTGTAAAGTGAATTTACCCAACATGAATACACTTCATACCAGTCCAGTTGAAGACACGATACACATTATCATCAACAGATAACCATCTATTTCTGTCTGATATCCTTAACACTGCCTTGCAAGTATTAGATGTTGTTCTTTGTTTCATCAAAATTATAAAGTCCCGTACATAGAACTCAGTTCTTTTGTGTCCCCGCATGGTGTATCTATCTGGTAACTCACTCAACCCTCAACATCATGCAGAGATGCTGAAAAGATGAAAGATTTCACAGCTTCTCCTTGGATTATAAGTCTATGAGGGTAGGAACCGTGGTGAATGCCAGGGCCTGTTCCTGACATACAGAAAAGTTCAGTACATGTCTAATGCATGTGAATGAATAGATCAACAAATGAACTTACAATGTAGTAGGGGAGATTAACTGGCAAACAGATGACACAAGGGAATAAAATATTAGTTAAGATAATGTACAGGACATCCTGGAGATTATTTTCAAACTGGAATGTGAAGATTCAGGAGCAGCTAGCAAGGTGAAGGTACAAGGAGAACTATCAGAAGGAGCAAGTGACAGAGAACTGTGTGCAGTTTTCTAAGCCTCCATGTGTAATTCATGGAGAGTTATCACTGGCTACTGGCTGGGCGGCAAGAAGTTGGCTCATGAAGGGCCTGGGTTTGTCCCACCACAAGGCAGTCTTCTAATTTAGTCCAGTTTATTGTGTCTGATAAACCTGTTTCAAAGGGTTCTCAATTTCTTCATCTGAAATCACAAATTTTAGTTTGTAAATTTTAAGAGTTTGGGGACTTGATGATATAAACTTCTTTAAGCACATTTCTGTGACTTCAGCTATATTTGTTCCTATTTATAGACCTATAGTATGTATTCTGAATATATCTACCAAAAGTTTTAGGAAAATCTCTCCTCTATTAAAGTAGGATGCACTTTTTTGTTTTTTGTTTGTTTGTTTGTTTTTTAATGGTCAGAGGGTGCACGTGTTTACCAGAGAGAGACAGAGAAAGAAAACAAAAAAGAAAAGAAAAAAAGAGAGAAGGAAAGAAAGCACTCCCCAGTGGAATGCGGTCATGCTGCAACCTGTTCTCCTCCATCTCTCCTGTCTGCTGGGATCTTGGACACACATACACACATGCCCAGCATGTTTTTTAGGCCACAGTGTCTGACATTTGAACCATGGGTGACCACATGGGAGTTGACTTTCTCAACCACTAGGTTACACAGCTAACCCTGCAGTGGGATATATTTGAAAGACTCTTCTGTCTTCAAGCTGTAGATGTTGCATAGGTGTTTCACTTCCTGTACTTAGAAACCATTTCACCCTTAGATACTTTCCCCTCACCTGTCAGGTTTCTTGCTGTGGCTACAGCCGCTGGGGTTAAGTAGCTCCTCTGCCTTCGGCCTCAGTAGGACTTTGTGGAGTACAGTATTGAGTCCATACAGATATGGCTTCCACTTGGTCCCATTAGAGCGAGCAAAAATGGATTGGAAGCAATAGATTAATATTGGCCCATGAATGGAGTGAGGGTCAAATAAACTAATCAGCAATTTTTTCCATCTTTGTCTGTCTTCCCAGTCCCCAAACTCATCAACCATCTATCAGTTTTTCTCTTCTACATTTGTTACCCTTCCCAGACGTTGGGGTTGATCATTGTTGAATATGAAGTACCTTCCACCCACAAGGTTGCTAGGACGCAGGGAATGAGCCTGTGAAGTCCATTACCTCGCCACAAAGATTAACCGGGAAACAAAGAAAAACACCCTGCAGAGAAGCTTGTTCTTACCTCATGTCTTAGAAACCCATACTCCTGCAAGTATTTGCAATACATTGTATTTATCATGTACTATGTGGGCATGAAACCTGAACCCTGTCAAAAAGGTGCCTGGTTTGAATAAAAGAAATGTAAGGGCTCCATATTTCAGTTGGTTTCCCATTGGCTTCCATAAAACTTGGTCAGTTTTGTATTTCTGTAAAAGGGTGTGATCATCTCAAAGACTAGAAAGTTAATGTTAATAATCCCATTGTAGGGTTTCCATCTCATTTTAGAAATGGAAAAGGAATGGAAAGGAGAGCTTGGATGGTAGTGCAGTGGTAAAATATGATACTCTGTGAGGCTGACCCATATGAGACAGTTCCAGTTCATGTCCAGAGACCTCCCTGAGAACATTAGGTCCATGTATGCCCATGATCTGGCCTAGCTGAGACAGGGGATGGACCATGGTGTGAAGACACAAAAGGGTATCTTTCTGTCTCTCTCTCTTTCTCATCTTCACTCATACATAAAGTAAAGAAACAAATAAACCTTTAAAAATATACAGGGAATGGTTACATGTGAAAGTGTGGATTTAACTGTCTCTAATACTAATCAAATTATTTTTAATCACTAGATTCTCAGCTATACCAGACTGTTATAGTAGATTCATCTAGAAATTAGTGTGTCATAAATGGGGGCACAGATTATTTTTGAAATAGTTTTATTTTCTATCTTGATGATAAATTTGCATTTTGACCCTGCCTTGTGACCGATAGTCCAATTTATATATCTGATTGCATTTACTTTTGACAGTTTTCTGTCATATCACAACAGTTAATAATTTCCTTAATTTGAAAATTTAAGGGCATGGAACAAAGGCCTCATGTGCCAACACTCCCTAAACACATTTATGGGCTAGTCTGCTTCTAAAAATAATTTATTGGTCTGTTTTTCGACTATAAACAATGGTTTTAACAACTCACATGAAGACATTTTTCTATTTTTTGTTGCCAACAAGTACAGAGCACTGCATACTTTGTTTCATGCTGTTAATATGCATTATTCAGAAAGCAATGATTGGATTGATGTAGTTTCATTCTTATGGGAAATGACATTTATATATAATCCATGTACTGCTTTTAAAAAATGCAAAATGGTAAACTTCAAATGAAAATCAAGTCTAGCCTTTCTGTTGCAGCTTTAGTTGTTGTTTTTTAAATAATTATTTATTTAATTTTATTTATCATTATTATTTTAATTTGCTTTAGGGCATATGCAGTCACCAGAGAGAGAGAGAGAGAGAAAGCTGTCAGGTCTAGGACTTGAACTGTGGTCAGCCATGTGAAAGCCGAGCGCCTTAACTACCATGCCATCTGCTGGTTCCTGTAACTTTAGTTTTTGTCATCAAAAATATTAAATTGGGGCCAGATGGTGATACGTGATAAAACACAACCCTCTTCAAGACAATTCCACATGGGATGATTCTCAGTTCAAATCCAGTAACCTCCCTGAGTACCCCAGGCATATGCTTGTCTATGACTTAGGACTGCCTACAGGGTGAAGATAGGCCACAGCATCAAGACCCTGGAGAGGGTGCTGTCACTCTCTCACTCTCTCTGTCTCTCTCACTCATTGAAGAAATAAACTTTTAAAGATATCTATTAAGTAGTTCATTTTACTTTCAACTACGTAACAGTTAGGAAATATTACAATAACACCCTGGTGCTGTCATAAGAGCATTATGTTCAGATCCTCAAACCCTCAGCATTTGCTTTCCCATAAGGCCGAGCAAGTCCTCTGGCCTTGGTCCACTATTGCACCTCCACATTTTCTCCCTCAGTGGAGCTTGCTTCAGTTGGGTTGGCCACCAGGGTAGAAGTCATTTCAAGATCATCTTGAGTCCTATGACACCCATCAATCTAACCTCACAGAGACTTCATCATGTGCCTTGGACACTTGAATCATTCATTAACTCCTTCCTACAACAGTTGTTGAAGATAACTATTAAAAGCTTTCATTTAATAACTCCTCTATCGTTAACTAAACCACTTCTGAGAACTATTTTTGCTTTATCATCCTTCTGAGAATGCCTTTTTCATCTTCTCTGCAATTTCTTTTTCCTTCTTTTCACCCCATCAAAGTCTCTTTTTTTCCATTCTCTCTCTCTAGGCAAATAGGGAATTTAGCTTCTTCTACAACTGGCAAAGCCTTTTCTTCATGCTTCCCAAGTCCTTTGCAGGTTATGTTGATATTTGTACTTACAGTTTTATGCATTAAGAATGAGAGATTGACAAGATCGCTGTGTCCAAAAAAGTACTCTGCATAGAGTAATTCAGCAATGTTTTTGAATCTTTAAAGGGAAACATGGATTTGTTACCACTAAATTGTCACTGAAATATAAAGCAATGTTTCACAGTTAACGTAATCAACATTTTGGTAAAACCTGCATTCCAAAGTAAAACTTTATAGGTAGCATGATGGAATTTCAACTTGATTACATTTGCTTTGTTGAGTCTTTGTGTATTCTCCCATTAAAACTAGCCAAGAAACCTGTGTGACATAATTACAGAGCAGTTATTGGCTTTAGAACTCATCAACATAAATTAATGGAATTTTTCTAGTTCAATCCAGGGACAAAAAACTTACCAATGCCATGTGACCAAAATAAGTGAGCATCTTTAAGTAGGTTGAGTGAGAATGCTTAGGAATTAGCCTCTGGGGCCAGCAGATGGCATAGAGGCTGTTACTAGACTCCCACATGATCGATGGCAGTCTGAGTCCTAAACCTGGTGACTTGAAAATCAAACCAGGCACATGTGCGTGCATGTCCAAGATCCCAGGAAGAGAATAGAGGAGAAAGGATGGTCTCCAGCAAGTGCATGCACTCTAAGGCAAAAAGCTCTTAAAAAAATAATTAACCTTATCTGAACTTCTTTGCACCCAGTGACTCAGTCACCAGGCCACAAAACAAATATATTGAATTATTGTACATCATAAACACTGTGGATACCATTAGGATCACCATGAGAAAAAGAGAAAGAAGCAAAGTTGAGAGGCTCATGAATGTTCAACGAAGGCAAAAAGGGTAAAGAGATTTTACCCAGCATGATATACATGTCAGTCCAGCCTAGTTGAGAATACTATACACATCTTCATCAACAGGTAATAAACCATATCTGTGTTCTACAAGTGTCTTACCTCTCTATTTTTTCCCCAAAATTTTCTTTCCTATGCACTTTCCCTCTCGTACTTTCTTTCCAATTTGTCTCTAGTGTCCATAACAAATTTTTAATGCTTTTATGTCCTCCAGTCTTTCAGTCTACCATAGAGTGTGGACAGTCAGTATATGTTAAGTGAAGACATGCAACGTTTCTTTTTTATGGCCTGACTTGCTTCACTCAGCAACAAATCTTCCATATTTGTACACTTTGCATGAAATTCCAGGGCCTTGTTCTTTTTTATGGCTGAATAGTATTCCATAGAGTTTATGTCGCACACTTTTTTCAATCCATTCATATGTGTGTGGACATTCGGGTTGGTTCCATTCTTAGCAATCATGAATAATGCTGCAATGAATATATCTGCACAAGTGCTTTTCTGACTGAGCGTTCTCCAGTCCTTTGGGTAGATACCCAGGAGTGGAATTGCTGGATCATATGGTAATTCTATTTGAAGATCTTTGAGGAACCTCCATATTGTTCTCCACAGTGGCTGGACCAATTTACATTCCCACCAATACTGTAGGAGTGTTCACCTTTCACTACATCCCCTCCAGCACTTACCATTTTTTTTTTTAATCTATGCCATTGTGATGAGGTTAGGTGGTGTCTCATTGTGGCTTTGATCTACATCTCCCTTATGATGAGGGATACTGAGCATTTTTTCATATGCTTTTTGGTTGTTCTTATGTCTTCCTTAGAGAGTTGTTTATATAGCTCATTTTCCCATCTTTTAATTGGGTTAATCATTTTCTCCTAGGTAAGCTGCTTGAGTTCCCTGTGTATTCTGATTATCAGTTCCTTATCTGAGACACAGTTAACTAAAATTCTCTCCCATTCCAAGGGGTGTCAATTCATAATAATTATGGTGTCCTTTACTGTGCAGAAACTTCTAAATCTGATATAATCCCATCTATTTTGCCTGTACTTTGAGGGTCTTGATTAAGAAGTCTTTGTCTACTCCAATGTATTCCAGAGTTTCCCCAGTGGTCTTCCACCAATAATTTTATAGTTTGTGGTCTTAGTTTAGATCTTTGATCCACTTTGAGTTGATTTTTGTTAGTGGTGACAGATAGGGTTCAGATACTCTTTTTGCAAGCAGATACCCAGTTTTTCCAGCACCATTTGCTAAGGAAGTTTTCCTTTTCCCACTGGATTGACTGATACCCTTTGTTCAAGATCAGCTGGCTGTATGTTTTGGGGTTGATTTCTGGAGTCTCTACTCTGTTCCATTGATCCTCATGTCTGTTTTTGTGCCAATACCATGCTGTTTTGATTATCACAGCTTTTTAATATATTTTGGGGTTAAGAAGTGAGATGCCACCTACACCTGTCTTCTTGAGCAGGATGGCTTTAGCGATATGGGGTCTTTTATGACTCTAGACAAATTCTATGATTGTCTTTTAAGCTCTGTGAAGAATGTCTCTTGTAATTTTATAGGGATTGAATTAAATATGTAGATTAATTTGGATAGACTTATCATTTTGATTATATTAATTCTGCCAATCTAGGAACATGGGATGCCCTTCCACTTTTTTATGTCCTTTTCTATTTCCTTTTTAAGGATTTCATAGTTTTCCTTATAGAGGTCTTTGATTTCCTTGGTTAGTGTTATTCCTAAGTATCTTATACTTCTTGTGGCTATAGTAAATGCAATTACTTTCTTCAGTTCTGTCTCTGTCTGCTTGTTATTGCATATAGAAATGCTATAGATTTTTGTAAATTAATTTTGTATCCTATGACTTTACTGTATGCATTTATTACTTTGAGGAGTTTTTTCATGGATACTATTGGATCTTCTATGAATACAGTCATGTCTTCTGCAAACAGAGATAATTTTAGCTCTTCTTTCCTTATTGGAATTCCTTTTATTTCCTTCTCTTGTCTGATCACATTGGCTAAGACTGCCAGTACTATGTTGAATAGGAACAGAGAAAGTGGGCAGCCTTGTCTTGTACCAGTTTTAGTGGAAAGGCTTTCAGTTTTTCCCCATTCAGTATAATGTTATTTGTGAATTTTATTATGCTGAGAAACAATCTTTCTGTGCCAATTTTCCTGAGAGTCTTAATCATAAAACAATGTTGTATTTAATCAAATGCTTTTTCTGCATCAATTGAAATGATCATATAGTTTTTATCTTTCTTTCTGTTAATATGGTGTATTACATTTAAGATTTTGCATACATTGAACCTCTTGTGCATTCCTAAAATAAAGCCTACCTAGTCATGGTGAATAACCTTTTTTATATGCCGTTGAATACAGTTAGCAAGTATCTTCTTGAGAACTTTTGCATTCATCTGAGATATAGGTCTGTAGTTTTCCTTTTTTGTCATATCCTTACTCATTTTGGGAATGAGGTTAATAGAGGCTTCACGGAATAAATTTGGAAGAGTTTCTTCCTTTGGATCTCTAGAAACAGTGTAAGTAGAATGGAGGTTACCTCTTATTTAAAAGTTTTGTAGAATTCAGCAGTGAAGTCATCAGGACCTGAACTTTTCTTCATTGGGAGGTTATTTATTATCGATTCAATCTCATTGCTTGTTAAAGGTCTATTCAGGCCTTCAATGTCCTCCTGAGTCAATATTGGTAGATTATGTGTGTCCAGGAATACGTCCATCTCATCCAGGTTTTCTTCTTTGTTAACATATAGTAGCCCCTAATATCCTCTAATGATGTTTTGCATTTCTGTTATGTCTGTTGTAATGTTGCCTGATTCATTGCAAATTTGATTTATCTGGCCCTTTTTCTCTTCTACTTAATTAGTCTATCTAATGGTGTGTCAATCTCATTTATCTTTTCAAAGAACCAGCTTTTGTTTTAATTTATTTTCTGTATAGTTCCTTATTTTCTATTTCATTTATTTCTACTCAAATCTATTATTTCTTTTCTCCTGGCATTTTTTGGATCTTTTTGTTGTTGTTTTTCCAATTCCCTGAGGCATGATGTTAAATTGTCCTTTTGCACGTTTCCACTTTTTCTTCTGTTCACTAATTGCTGTGAACTTCTCTCTTATGATTGCATTTGCAGTGTCCCATAAATTTTGAAAACTCATGTACTCATTATCATTTGTTTCCATGAATCTTTTAATTTCAGTCTTAATCTCTTCAGTAGTCATGAAGTCATTCAGAAGTAGGTTATTTAGTTTCCATGTCCTTGTGTATTTTCAAGGGTTTTCCTGAGATTAATATCAAGTTTAATTCCATCATGGTCATAGAAGATGCTGGATATATTTTCTACATCTTTGAATCTGTAAAGGCTGGTTTTGTGCCCTATTTTGTGGTCAATCTTCATGAAAGTACCATACGGGTCTGAGTAAAATGTATATTTTGTTTTGGAGGGTGGAAAGTTCTATAGATGGCTATCAAGTCCATCTAACTTATGATATCATTTATCACTTATGAATCTCTTTGCATATTTTTTGTTTTGTTGACCTTTCTAAAGGAGATAATGGAGTGCTGAGACCTCCAACAATTATTGTGTTATAGTATCCTCCTTATAGATATAGCAGTCTTTCCTTTACATATTTGGCTGCTCTGGAATTGGGTGCATAGATACTTATAAGCATTATATCTTCTTCATGGATTAGCCCTTTTACTACTATAGAATGCCCTTTTTGTCTCTTCTTACAGTTTTTGTCTTAAAGCCTATTTTGTCTTAAATCAATATAGTGACTCACACTCTTTTTTGGTTTCCATTGCATGGAATACCTCTTACCAGCCCTTCACTTTTAGTCTATATATGTCTTTGTCCATGAGATGGGTTTCTTGTACGCAGTAGATGGAGGGTTTCTAATTTTTAATCCATTTAGCAAGTCTGTGTCTCTTGATGGAAGAATTTAATCCATGAACATTCAATGATATTTTTATATTTCCAGACTTGTCCCTACCATTAAGTTTGCCATATTCTTGATTGTTTTTTATTCTCTTATTGCTGTCTCTAGTTTTCTTGATATAGCAGTCCTTTCAGAATTTCTTGAAAAGCTGTTCTGTAGTTGGTAAATTCTATCAGGTCTTCTTTATCTGAGAACGTTTTTATTTTCTTATCCCATATGAAGGATAACCTTGCCAGGTATAGTACTCTTGGTTGTATTTCTTTTTAATTTAACACTTTGAATATATTTCCCCATTCTTTCCTTGCTTGCATTGTATCCAATGAGAGGTCCAGTGTTAGTTTGATGGGATAGCCTTTGTAAATGATTTGACCTTTCTCTCTTGCCAATCTTAGTATTTTGTCTTTTTCTGTGGTTTTGGTCAATCTAGCTATGATGTGCTATGGAGAGAATGCTCTTAGATTGGTTCTACTTGGGGTTTGCTGTATTTCTTGGGTCTGGATGTTTGATTGTCTCTCTAGACTTGGGAAGTTTTCTTCCAGGATTTAATGGAATAGATTATCAATGTCCTTATTAGTTTCTTAACATTCTGGGATACCAATTGTTTGGATTTTGGGCATTTCATGGTATCTAGTATTTCTCATATAGTATCCTCAGTTTTCTTGGCTGTTTTCTCAGTAATTTTGATCATTTTTTTCTAGGTCATTTGTTTTGTCTTCTACCTCCAAAATTTGATCTTCTGCATGGTCTAACCTGCTTTTGATACTTTCAAAGGACAATTTAATTCCCTGTATTACAGCCTTTTATGTAACAGTTCAGTTCTTTTTATGGTGTCCAATTCTTATTTCATATCACAGAAGGACTTCATCTCTTGAAGCTCAAGGTCTCTTTTCTCTTGCATCTTAGAGACTTTTGTTACCATAAATATTCTAAATCTTTTTTCTGACATTTCAGTAATATCCTCTAAGTTTTTTCTACTTAGAGACAAGTTAAAGTGTTCCCTTGCTGGAGATGTGCTACTGGATTCTCTCATCCTTGAAATTCTTCTCCAATTTTTAGTCATTTGGTAATGTATTCACTTCTGGCCAATTTGTTGGAGAACGATTCTGTGACTATGAGCTCATGTGTTTTTTCCCACTGTGAAATAATTTGGTGCTATTTTATCTCTTCTACTGTGTCTTCCAATGCAGAAATCACAGGAGGAGTTTTGCAATCCGATTTATGAAAGAGAATTTCACTATTTTTGCAACCACTTCAGTGAGGTGCAAAGAATTCTCTAAAACTCACAATGTTCAGATGTTTAGTTCCTATGCACCTAGTCATCTCTAGGCAATGGGTAAGGGCTGAGCAGGAAAACAGGAAAATAAGGTAAAAGGAAAAGAAAGTAGAAAAATAGAAATAGGGAGAAAAAGCAAAGAAAAAAGAAGGAAAATACTAGGAGAAAAAAAGGAAAACAATAGAAATACGTTGCAGAAAATGAAATTGAGTTAAAAATGCAAAACTGTGCAGTGCACTTGCATGCCCCAGAAAGACCCAACACAGACAAAGGCAGAGGTATCTGCACACTTTCTGTCCTAGATGAGGGAAGAAGAGACAAACTAACAAGAGAAAGGCACAAACAGGGTGGAAAACTTTTTTTTTTTTAAAGAAAAAAATTTGGAAGGGACAGAGAAGACCAAGAGGGAGACACTTGCCTACCTGGCTAGCACTGGGGTTGGGGGGGTGGCCCTAGCTTGGGGGTGGTTTCACAGCTATGAAGTCGAACTCAGAGGCCCAACACAGGCAAAGGTGGAGATGCTTCAATGCTTTCTGTCATGGCTAGTACTGGGGTCTGCAAGAGGGGCCCCTAGATGGAGGTGGGGAGCTTCACAGGTATGAAGCTGAACCCAGAGACCCAACACAGGCAAAGGTCATTTTGAGCAATTAAAAAAATTTTTTTTCATGAGAAAAAGCATAGCAAGAGCATGTATGCATGTGCACAAGGAAGGGGGAAAGAGAGAGAAAGAGATAGACAGATCATGCCACCTCCCCACCCCCCACCTCCCAATAGGGTATGATCATGCCACAGTTCTCTCACTCCAGCCCTCCAGATCATCAGGATCTTCAGTACACAGATCATACCTGGTGTGTTTCAGGTCAGCTCAAGATTTGAACCTACACCTTTCTGGTGGTGACGACCTCCCCACGAGAACATGCCTCTTGCAAAGGACCTCCTTCACCCCTCTCCGGAAGAGGAGAAGAGGAAACACAAGAAGAAGCGCCTGGTGCAGAGCCCAAATTCCTACTTCATGGATGTGAAGTACCCAGGATGCTATAAAATCACCACAGTCTTTAGCCATGCACAAACGGTAGTTTTGTGCATTGGCTGGCACCTTGTCCAGCCTACAGGAGGGAAAGCGAGGCTCACAGAAGGATGTTCCTTCAGGAGGAAGCAGCACTAAAAGCATCCTGGCTTAAGATGAGTGAGAAACCATCCCAATAAACACATTTTGGATTGAAAAAAAAAAAAAAAAAAAAGATTTGAACCTACAGTCAGCCATATAGCTTCCAGTATCACTGATTAGTATTCTACTACTCACAACCACCAAGTCTGGGACTATTCTGAGTAACTTAAAACCCTATATGAAGCTACTTTTGGTAAGAGTTTATTTTATTTTAGATTTTCACCATAGGATGAGTGCATTCTCTAGAGAGAGAAGGAGAGAGAGAGAAGGAAAGTGAGAAATCACACCCAGAGGGTGTAACCATAGTCTCTTTTCCTTTAGTCTCCTCTCAGGGTTTTAGGCATGTGTGAACACCTACTTGGTGTGTTTTCCAAGCCTCCAGGTCCAGGACTCGAGCTGTGGAGTTGGCCATGTGGGATCCAGACTTAGCCACCATACTACTGACTGACCCTTGGTGGGAGTTTTTAAATCAGAAATACATCTTTTTCATAATTAACAAAAGTTCCAGGATATACTTATATAACTAAAAATGCATTTTAAAAACAGAATGAAGTTTTTTATCAGCCATGAAAGTTAGAAATCTTGTACTCAAAGCAGAAGTCTTCTAAAAATATGTATATTATTCACTGTAGTTTATGACTGAAAATACAAACCTCCCCTACATTACAATGAAGCTACTCCAAATGCTTCAGTAGAATGAAACATAAGTAAACACTCTAAGACATTACTATTCAAGGAAGACTAGGTGGTAAAAAGTATAAAACCTTACTTTTAGTACATATTTGGCCTTCTGATAAATGAAACAGAAAAGGTTTTTTTTTTTAAAAAAAAAAAAAAACAGGTCAAAACAAATACCACCACTTCTGAAGTTCACCTGTTGGCATATTAGACTTCATTTGATGCCATTAATGTAAAAATTATCCAAGAAGCTTATAACTAAAAGTACATTAACTTCTGTGCTCTTTTATTAATCCATTTTTTATAATTTGCAATCATTGTGGTTTAGTTATTTCAGCTTCAAAAGGAAACTGAGTTTTTTCCCCTAATCTTATAGGAGTATAGGAAATATAAATTTAAAAAAAAGTTGAAAAAATAAATAAGACAAATATATTTAAATGTCCAGGGTATTTTTTACACCCTTAATTACTATGGCATGTTATTTCTCTCCTCTTCCTAAAAGAGGCTTAAGGACTTCTGCTCTGGGGTCAGGTGGGTGGCACCACAGTAACGTGTTACGCAAGCAATGCTAGATGCGCATGGAAGATCATAGGTTTGGTTCCCTGGTCAACCTGTACAAGCTTGGAACAACCACCTGTGTATTCCAGGAAGGCTGAGATGAGGGGGGAATCGTGGCCTGAGACCCTGTTAAGGGTGCCTGTTTCTCTCAGTATTTCACTTCTAGGAAAAAAAATAAGTAACCTTAAGGGGGACAGAAAAATTTGTTTGGAAGGGGTAAAACAATTTTTCTGGAATACCAGGCTCAGGTGAGGATGTGCTCCTATAGAGATATAAGAAGATTAAATAAAATAAAAGTTATGTATGAAAAAGTGTTCAGACATTCAGCCAGAAACAAAAGGTACCTTCTCTGGGCAAAGTGATTATTTAAAAGAAATATTAAGGATACAGACATGCAAGTTCCCAAAAGAATACCCCAGACAGCTCCTCCTCTGAAGCCCAGAGTTGATGAACTTTGGCCCTTTAGCATTCTGATGAGTTTGGAGTATGAAAATTAGTGGCTAGAATAAACGGGGAAAAGCAGTTTGGAGGTAACAGTCTATAGAGAGTGAGAGCAATGAGCAGAAATCGCACATAGTCATACAGGCAATATAAATGCAAGAAAGAAAAAGTAACGCTAGTATACTGCAGGGCTCAACCATCCTCACTGACATGGTTGTAAACATTTAAACACTGAATATTAACATAACCATACCCACACAGTCAGTGGAGGGATGGATCTAGTAGGACAAGGGAAAGTCGTCTTCCCTAGAAGGTAGTTAATATTTGATCCCTAACATTGTTCTTTTTGAATCTTAATTTTTAAAGTAGAGATTTGGTAGTAAATTCCTCACTAATCAGTTTAAAGATGTTAAAAATGCTGTCTCTGAGGAGCAAAACGTGGAAGTTAGGATGGACGGGCTGCTGAGTTTAGTCAAAAAAAGTTATCAGACTATTTGATTCTCCAGAATCTATAGCACTTATAATTTGGGAGGTTTTTGTTTGTTTTAACTTGCCAGAAAGCACATGCAACTTGCCTGGGGGCAGAGGTTACAGGGGAGAAGGGCAGAAAGAGGAAAAAAGTAAGAAAGCATCTCCCCAGTGAGGGATGGTCACATGGCAATCCCTTCTCCTCCATTTCTCTCTCCTTTCAGGATTTTGGGGACACATATTCACATGCCCAGAATGTTTCTCAAGCCTCTGGGTCTGGGACTTGAACACACTGTTGGCCAAATGGGATCTAGCTGCATTAACTGACATGCCACTAGCTGTTTCAGGGAGATATTTTTCAAAGCTAAATTTGAAAGTAAGTTAAATGAAAACTGTTTATGGGGGGGGGGGGGGGAAGACAAGAGGGGAAAAGTAACGTGTTACGCAAGCAATGCTAGATGCGCATGGAAGATCATAGGTTTGGTTCCCTGGTCAACCTGTACAAGCTTGGAACAACCACCTGTGTATTCCAGGAAGGCTGAGATGAGGGGGGAATCGTGGCCTGAGACCCTGTTAAGGGTGCCTGTTTCTCTCAGTATTTCACTTCTAGGAAAAAAAATAAGTAACCTTAAGGGGGACAGAAAAATTTGTTTGGAAGGGGTAAAACAATTTTTCTGGAATACCAGGCTCAGGTGAGGATGTGCTCCTATAGAGATATAAGAAGATTAAATAAAATAAAAGTTATGTATGAAAAAGTGTTCAGACATTCAGCCAGAAACAAAAGGTACCTTCTCTGGGCAAAGTGATTATTTAAAAGAAATATTAAGGATACAGACATGCAAGTTCCCAAAAGAATACCCCAGACAGCTCCTCCTCTGAAGCCCAGAGTTGATGAACTTTGGCCCTTTAGCATTCTGATGAGTTTGGAGTATGAAAATTAGTGGCTAGAATAAACGGGGAAAAGCAGTTTGGAGGTAACAGTCTATAGAGAGTGAGAGCAATGAGCAGAAATCGCACATAGTCATACAGGCAATATAAATGCAAGAAAGAAAAAGTAACGCTAGTATACTGCAGGGCTCAACCATCCTCACTGACATGGTTGTAAACATTTAAACACTGAATATTAACATAACCATACCCACACAGTCAGTGGAGGGATGGATCTAGTAGGACAAGGGAAAGTCGTCTTCCCTAGAAGGTAGTTAATATTTGATCCCTAACATTGTTCTTTTTGAATCTTAATTTTTAAAGTAGAGATTTGGTAGTAAATTCCTCACTAATCAGTTTAAAGATGTTAAAAATGCTGTCTCTGAGGAGCAAAACGTGGAAGTTAGGATGGACGGGCTGCTGAGTTTAGTCAAAAAAAGTTATCAGACTATTTGATTCTCCAGAATCTATAGCACTTATAATTTGGGAGGTTTTTGTTTGTTTTAACTTGCCAGAAAGCACATGCAACTTGCCTGGGGGCAGAGGTTACAGGGGAGAAGGGCAGAAAGAGGAAAAAAGTAAGAAAGCATCTCCCCAGTGAGGGATGGTCACATGGCAATCCCTTCTCCTCCATTTCTCTCTCCTTTCAGGATTTTGGGGACACATATTCACATGCCCAGAATGTTTCTCAAGCCTCTGGGTCTGGGACTTGAACACACTGTTGGCCAAATGGGATCTAGCTGCATTAACCGACATGCCACTAGCTGTTTCAGGGAGATATTTTTCAAAGCTAAATTTGAAAGTAAGTTAAATGAAAACTGTTTATGGGGGGGGGGGCGGGAAGCAAACAGGAGAAAAACCATTTTTTTCCTAAATAAAGAAATTCTATGTTGTGTCTGTACTCTAACACAGATTTGAATTTGCCTTTTGTATTACTATGTGACAGAGACAGTTTTGACTGTAATGACTTTGAACACACTGCCAGATAAGTATCCACAGCGGCACAGATGTCTGTAGTTTCTTTATTTCAATCAGGTTAGAGGCCCTTGAAATATTACTCAGCAGCAGCGCTGCAAACCATAGTCAGTGGATTCTGTTGGAAGGGATCTGTAACCTTGTAAATCAGATACTGCTGACATTGCCTGAGTCATCTGAAAATTATGTCTCTGTGATTTCTGCAGACTTTACTACCTGAGTAATGACCAGCCATGGAGTAGACCATTCAATAAAGTAAGAACAAGAGAAGGGAGCTAGTATTTCTCAGATACCTGATGTCATGCTAAGTTTTTCATATTTTATCTCATTTAATCCTCACAGCAACATTGACTAGATATTATCCTCATGTTCAAGATGGGAAAGTGGAGAAGTTAATTAAAACCATGCAGTAAGGAAAAAAGGTAAGCTGAAATCAGCCTCAGCTTTGATTCCCTCAGTGTCAACCAACTAAAAGTTTAAATGCCAGCTCATTTTCGGAATGTTCCAGAATGCCCTAACTGCTAGCTATACGGAGTTGGAAATCTTCCCGTGACTTCCACTTATTTGTCCTATACTTCTGCAGTATGACTTGATTCACTGAGTCATGTTTTGTTCACTCCTTCTACTGTGAGTTCAGGCTCTGTGGAGAAGTTAATAGAATTACCATGAACAAGGATGGAATGATTCTTAAGGTGCTGTTTGGAGTCTTGAAAGTAAATTTCACCAGACCTCAAATCCTTTTCTTCCTTGCAGGAAAACACTTCTATAAAAGTGAGTAGAAAAGTTCTGAGTACTTATGGATACTTACCTTACACTTTGATCATCAGAAGCACATCTAATTGTAAACAGAGATCAACCTCTACTGGAAAACATACACACAACCTCTAAAATAAATTACCAAAACCTCAGAGGTCAGGGATTTGTGTAACAAGGAAGAAGGCTTTGCTTGTGGTAATTCCTTGCTGCGGGGTTAATCTCCTGCTCTGCAGCTCAGAGGCCTTGTATATAGGTTGAGAGAAAACATTAAAGAATCTTTCTTGATGTTGACAAAGGCTTTTCATTTCAGTTGGTGTGCACAGTAGTGGGAAAGGACGCCTTTCCTGGTATATTGCTAAGTAGCAATCAATCTACATACATTATTTAAAGGGTAAGTGTGTTTCTGAGATTAAAAAAAAAATAGGGGGGAACTATGACCTTGGGCAATTGATGATCTAAGAGAGAGAGAGCATGTGTCAGAGTCAGTGACAGAGCATTGGGAAACTAGAATTTTTAGGTTCTCCAAGTTGAAAGATTCATCTTAGGTCAGAAGCCTAAACAGGCAGGGTGTACCACTGGGGAGAGAGACGCATAGACAAGAGCCCTGGGTTCTCAAGATCTGTAAATAACTTTTCTGAAGAAAGTTCTTAGATAGAGTAGTTATCTGCTGGCTTGCTTATAACCCTGCTTTCACCCCACCCACAGCCCATCCCCACTACACCGTATTTGAGACCAAGTGATGCAACATTCCCTTCTCTTGAGTCCTTCCAAGTTTACATGCAGTCTCAGCTTTGATCCCCTCAGTGTCAACCTACTAAAAGTTTAAATGCGACCTCATTTTCAGAATGTTCTAGAATGCCCTAACTGCTAGCTATACGGAGTTGGAAATCTTCCCGTGACATCCACTTATTTGTCCTACTTCTGCAGTCTCAGTGGTCTTCCATAGATCATTCTTAGTGTAAACATTCAAAGGTATCCTATTCTTTCTGTTTTGCATTATATTCACATATAGATGAGACCTAGTAAGAAATATCTATCTAAGTAGAGTCTGGGATAAGTTAGTTGCATTGTACCTAAAATGCAGGTAGTCTGTTGCTGTCAAAAATTCAAATCAACATCTGGCACTAAAAGTTGGAATGTTTATGGGAAACGTTGACCTTTACAACTAATTCATCTGACACTTATGTGACTTAACAATATGTTTTTATTTCTAGTAAATCTTTGGATCCCCTTACATAATGTATGTAGTTTGATTTTTATGAACAAAAGCAACCACCAATATTTGTTATTCTAAGCCTTTCATCCCATACTAAGCCTTTCAGCTATTTTTATCACTATTTTTAGACACTTATAATCCTTATTGGTCATCTGAATGCACTTTTTAGTTTACTGTAGGTAAACATTAAGGCAGAGTACTTAAAATCAGGGATAAGAAGTAGATTAAATAGAAACGTAAATTCTCCTACACTGCCAGAATTTCTAATGAAAAGCATGCTTCAGAATTTCTTAGGAACTTTTGTCAAAATACACTTGCCTGGATCACTTCTTTGCAGAGTTTGACCTTAAGGCAGCCTGTAGATTTAGAAACGGCCGCCCAGGTAATTTTTATATGCACCCTTGGTAGAGAATAATGTTCTAATGTCGATTCTATTACTTGTGGAAAATGTGGGCAGTTTCACTTTATTTCTGTCACTTAGTTATTTACAACTGACTTCACCGTTTACTGGTGAGTGAAATTTCTAAGGGAGTTAATGTAGTAAGAGAATAGCAGAGTGCAAAGGATCAAAAATGAGGAGAACCATGTTTAGGACAGGAAAACAGCTTGTGGCAAGAACAGTCTAAATGGAGTACGGAGGTGGAGGAGAAGCAGGGGAGAGTAAGCTATAGGAGTTCTTAAGAGCAGACAGTGGAGACTCGCACCAGAAATGCTTTGTAAGAAAGACCTAAGCTAAGCACATCTAAAGCCAGAGTGAATGGGGTCAGCAGCGAGTCAATCTGCTGGATTGTTAACTTTTGTTGGTTCTTCTCTTCTCCTAAGTAAAAAACTTTTTGGTCACTCAGACATCTTCACAGCACCTAGAAATATACCATTTTAAGTACTAAACAAATGTCTTTTGATGGGTGACGATCTCATGATATAAGATTGTGATCACTCCAGGGCGAACAATTAAAAATAGTGTTTTGTCGGAAAAGTCATGACATATTTTTTTCTGTTTTTTTTTTTTATGCAAAAATATGTCATGACTTTTCCAATGACTCAAAAATATAAAATCACTAGGTCAAAAGTAATGTAAGCATAATACATTGGTGAAAAGTATGTTAAGAAATTAGTAACTATAGCATGAAGAAGGCATCATGATGGGAAATATAACTGAAGCAAAGACTGGGAAATATCTAACACATCCTCCTTGATGACACATTGCAGTGGAGACCATAGCTAACGTAGGAAGAATGTGGGTAAGGCTTTATATTCCTTTCAGCCTGGAGAGCCAAAGGAGTTAGCACATTTTCTCTGTGCCATTAGCAATGTACCATGATCTGGTAGAAAAAAGCATAGTTAAGTATTGCTCTTGGATCAGATATCTTAAGTTCTAAACACATCAGATGCAATGAGCCTCCCATTCTAACACCTCTGTTTAGGCACACGTCATCTAGAAGACAACAGTTACAGGACAAGGCAGAGGAGTGAACAAGGCTAGGGAATAAAACTTTTGAGAAAAACCGAAAGGTACCAAGGCAGTAGTAATTACAGTTTGGCTCTAGATGTCAAATACAGATAGCTTAGATGTTTTAGTACCTCTTTGCTCATGCACATCAAGTGATTGAACAAATAACTCATAACATCTGGAATATGTCTGGTCTAAACCTTTAAGCAATGCTCAACACAGTCTTAAAGCACTCAATACAAAGGGCAGGGTTCCCTGATTCTTTATGGGCTCCTTGCTGCATTCCTCAGATCATTCACATCATCTGGGCATTTGCTACTGAGTTTCTATTAGTTTTACCTCTCAAGCAGAAATTCCTTAATATTTTATCTCTAATACCATCAAATATATAACAGTAAATTATCTTCCCTGTCATATTTTTTATTTACATAACTGGCCTGCATATTTTGTAACATTCAGATATAATTAGTGTGGAGGCCATGGATATTTGAGTATTTTAAGAGCTCTCTCAAGCTTATTAACTCACTCATTATAAGATAAGTGCATTTACACAGCTTTTCCAGGTACAATGTGCCTTTCATCTCCTTTTATACTCTTAAATATGTTGAAGTTTTCTTTGTTCAAATAAACAGAAGTTACTCATTCTTTGGCTCAAGAGACCCTCTGCTTACAATTAACTAGTATTGAATCTAAACACAGCTGTTTATTCCACAGCAATCAAATCATATTTGAGCTTCCAGATTAAAAAAAAAAAAAGGTAATTGGGCTAACTCATTGTACTCAATTCTTGCCTCTAAGACATACAAATAAAAAGTCTGGAGTGTGATTGAAAAAAAGGTTTTCATGATTCTTGACTGCACTTTGTAGTTAAGCTTCCTGAATGCAGAAACACTACTCTAGTCCCAAATTCTTCATCAGTCAGGCTGTGGGTCAGATGGACACCACCAGCAGCTCTAATCCCACCTATTGATTGACTTTGTCTCAAGCAGTGCTTTGTCCCCAGCTCATCAGAAGTAGGAGCTCCCATTAATTCTCTAAGCCTGTAGAAGCTAATCTATTATCATTTCTTCACTCCTAACATGCACTTAAAGAAGGGAGCCTTAACTGTTCATCTCAACTTATTTATAGTGAATTGGGAAAGAAAAGTATTTAGTTCTTGAAACAAGAACATTCTTACAGCCAGTTTTTTTCCTGCTCAGTACACATTTGCAGTAATTCACTTTAAAGTAATATATTTTAGAAAAAAAGCGAATTTATGAAAATTCTTACTTCAAAAATAGTATAATTTCTTTTTCTTTCTTTTTTTTTTTTTTTTTTTTTGAGGAGTTTTTTTCACTAAAGGGCGCATGCGCTTGCCGACAGAGAGAAACATTAGAGACAGAAAGCGAGAAATCACCTCCCCAGGGGGGATCGTCACACCGCAATCCCTTCTCCCCCATTCTCCTCTCAGGATCTTGGTCTGGCACGCACACGTGCCCGGTGTGAGTTTTAAGCCATCAGGTCCGGGACGTGAACCACGGTCGACTACGTGGGAGTTCAGCGACATAGCCATTACGCTAACTGCTGGTTCCCAAAAATAATATAATTTCTTATGGAAAGTTTTTATAGAATTCTTATGAAAATACATAGGCCAAATGTAGAAAAGCAGACAGAAATTTTAGGCAGAAGAAAAAGTAAATGTTGACTTAAAAAGGAGTTAATCCAATTGCCATTAATAAGAAATTAAAAGAAATTTGAAATGGATAATTAAATAGCACAAATACATATCTATGATTTATGAGGAAGAAGGACAGAAAGATAAGGCAAAGGTCAAACAATTTTTTAAAATCTTTTTTTCTGTTAAAGGGTTTGAATTTTATTCTAAAGCTTGTAAGAGCTACTGAATGATTTTGCTCAAAGGATGACATGGTCAAACTGTGGATTTAGAAAGATTAATCTAGCAATTGTAAGAAGGGTGGATGGGACAGTGTCAGATTGAAGTCGGAGACAAGTTAATCTTCTGATTCAGAGAAATTAATGAATGTTTCTGAGCCTCTGTTTCTACATCCGTGAAGTGAAGAGTAATAGAACCTAATTTGTTTGTGAATAAATGAAATGGCACACATAAAAAGTATTCTATGTCTGAGATTTGAAACACTCAATTGTTATTATAAAGCTACTTGGACAGGGACCAGCAGTTAGCGTAATGGCTTTGCCGCTGGACTCCCACGTAGTCGGCCGCGGTTCGCGTCCCGGACACGGTGGCTTAAACTCACGCTGGGCGCGTGTGCGTGCGTGCCCAAGATCCTGAGAGGAGAATGGAGGAGAAGGGATTGCGGCGTGGCCATCCCCCCTGGGGGGGGGGTGCATGATTTCTCCCTTTCTGTCTCTCTGTCTCTCTCTGGCGAGCACACGTGCCCTATAGCTAAAAACCTCTCCAGAAAAAGAAAGCTACTTGGACAGGGTCTAGAGCAGAAGATTGTAGTGGGAACAAGAGATAGTAGAAAGTCACAGGGAGGTGTGGAATTGTCTGTTGAGGATGTTTTGTGGTTTGGTCAACTGTGATGGGGAGAGATGTTCACCTGTTGAAATATCCATTTTGTAAAACAAATAATAATGTGAATGAATATATAAAAGAAAATGAAATGGAAAATAAATAAATTAACTTTTTCAAAAAGTGGAGCCTGGAGAAAGCCCTTGGACGTTCCAGTTCCTCTTGCTCCTCTGTGACTGCCACAAGTACACTGAGCTTTAGCAGATGTTCGTTTTGCAGCATTGTGTGGCCATAGATAGCTGCTGATACAGTTATCATCACCTCAAACTGGGGAAAAAATGTGCCTAATGGATTTTATTTTGAACATTTTATTTATTCTTCGATTCTAAGTAAAGTAGTAAGAATAACTTGTCTTTTATTTTCCTATAATTTGTAGAATCTACTAAGCTGGCAACTTTGAAACAGTGATGAACTTCGTGGCAGTGATACAGCGAATTGGACCAGAAAGGATGAGCTAAATCCCTGCACATCAATAGCATGAGAATTAATTTTTTGATCTCCTTTGTGAATATAATACTGGCATGAAGAAGAGAAGCTATAATGCTGAAGGCATTGATTTTAAGTACAATTTTACCTCTTGAAGTCATATTTGAAATCCGAGCCTCTCCTTTCTTGGTATTTCAAATTTCATACTCCAGCAAAATTCCTAAAGTTTCTTCATGCTCAGAATCTCTTTTCTTTTCCTTTGCCACAAAACTCTCAGGAATTGTAGAGCATGACTTTCCTCCATGCCAACTGAGTTAGAAGTCTTTATGGTTTACATAGAATGAACGCTATAACTTGATATGTTGTAACTGATCTACTGTAGGTATATTCAAGATTGATTCTCTTCTCCAGATAATGAACAAAGGGGAGAGTTTTGAGTTCTGAAACAGTGCATTGACTGTCTCAGAGGGCTAAAAAAAAATTGCTCAGATGAGTACATTTAAAAGAGATTTTTAAATGTTTGTGAAGAAAATATGTTTCTAAATGAGAGTGATTGAATTTGATAAAATGCATATTGATATATTTAAAGAATTCATAATTATAGGGAAAGTAAACTCAAAAAGTTCATAAAATACCTTTAAAAAAGAGATAGCAGAAAAAAAATGAAAGATTTATTTACCTATTGAAGAATCATTTCTTGAGCATCTCCTCTGTTGGGTACAGTGTTAGATGATGGGGTATACTTGTGTGGCTCAGTATAGAGATTCTTTCTTTCTTTTTTGATTGAGGGTACTCACAAGAGAGAGAGGGAGGGTGAGGGAAAAGCACCTCCCAGGAGGAATGATCACACCCATTTCTGCTTCCTTTCCATATTTTGGACATCCATGCACATGTGCCAGCATGTTTTTCAGACTGCTGGGTCTAGAACTTGAGCCATGCTGTCAACCATATGGGGTCTGACTACAAAGCCATGGAGCCAGGTTGACAGATTCTTAATGTCTTAGAAATGCCTTGTATCCTAGCCAAGAGCTAGCCACTGCTAAGGAATACTTACACTGAATATAATGTATAAACGTTGTTTGAGGATTTTAACCTATTTTATAATTATAATGAGGAAAAACTTCAAATATTATTCTTTCATTAATAAATCAACTTTTTAATCTCACATTCTTTGTTGACCTCTTCTGTCTGATTTCTTTATGCCTGGTCACATTATCCTATTCTTTGTGAGTAAAAATCAGAGATTAGCACATGTACAATGGGTGGAACTCTGACATGCACATCAATTATTTCCTCCACCAATTTGATAACTTAACAATAAAAGTGAAATGTGCTTTTTCAATGAAGTGTTGCTCTGTATTTTATGTAGACAGTCTAATATTATGTTCCTTTTTTCTTGTAAACAGATTTTTTTAAGCCATAGGCTTTATAGAATTTTGTCCAGTAAAACTAAGATAAACAATTAAGATCCAGAATTTCTAAAAAATGATTTTACAATGTTGTCTATCATGATATTATTAAAACACACCTCAAGAAAGCTAGGACTGTATTTGTATGAGATAAAATGAAATAAAACTACCAGGTTACTATATATTTACATATTCACCTTCCCTGAGGATATTCATAAATTCACAATACAACAAAGCAGGTAGGTTACCTTAACTGACTTTTCTATGTTAGTTTTTAGACACTGCAAATGAGTCTTTCATGATATTTGAATAGCCTACGAAAGGTTTATGAGGTTTTATATAGTTCATTTTTTTTTCTTTTTTTTGGCCTACTGAGATTTTTCATCTAATTAGGTTTTCAGAATAAGCATATCACCTCAACTACTACCTAATTAATTTCTTCTACTACTTTATAAAACCACAATCATTACTATCATAATTACTTTATATAGCTTCATAGTTCGTATTGTTATTCTTTTTCTAATACAAGAATTCTTTCTAGAGTATTACACTTCTCCCCCAGGGCTATCACAATCTCGTTTGTCAAAAATTCATAACATTAACTAGAGTAATTTGATGAAGAAAAAGCACATGACATTGAAACAGAAGTCAGTCTATCATCTTTCCAACCAATACAGAAGATCTATTCTTGAGTAGCAACTCACAACACATAGCAATAAGCAATTGTAAATAATTACATTTACAGTGTATTGTTATCGATTAGACATTTGCCAGAGGAGCACCAACTACTAATACATATAACACTAGATATTTATAAATATTTTAGTTGTTTCAATAAAAACTTTAGAAAAATAAAATCTTAAAACAAAATAATGTTGGGATCAGCAGATGAAGTAATGGTTACATTACTGACTCCCAGGTAGACAACCACAGTTTGAGTCCTGGACCCGGTGGCTTAAAAGTCACACTGGACATGTGCATGTGTGTGTGCCCAAAACCCCAGGAGGAGAAGGGATTGCAGTGTAGCCATTCTCCCAGTAGATGATTTCTTACTTTCTGTCTCTCTGTCTCTCCAGCAAGCACATAGACCCTACAGCAAAAATATCTTAAAATAAAAAAGGTGGTAAGTTCTTTCTGAGAACTGTGCCAGCACTTTGAATCATCAGAAACCAAGTGGGAAAGGTAAAGAGCATTGCAAGATATAATCTATGACGTCAGAGTATAGTCCTGGGGGAATGAGAAGGCGGGGCTCACAGAAAAATACTAAGGGATGCAAGAAAACATGTAAATAAGGCAAATAGGTTATGGAATGGTATGCCTCAGCAGAGTAAAAACTGGGATGGGGGCATAGCCAATCATATATTTTTTTTTCTTTCTCTTTCTTCTCTCTTTGTTTCTTTATTTTAAAAAAAATGATTATTCTTATTTTTTTAAAACATTGAATTGCTATACACCATTTGGCTTGTAAAGAGAATTTAGCCAACATGAAATACAGTTCAGGACCAGCCCAGTTGAGAATACTATACAAATTATCAACATGCAATAAACCATATCTATGTCCCACAAATATCTTGCCCCTCTATTTTCCCCCCTGATTTTCTTCCCTCTGCTCTTCCTTTCTCCCACCCTCCCTCCACACCTTCTCCAATGTCCATAACTATTTTCACTGCTTTTATTTCCTCCAATCTTTTCATCTCTATCATAGATCAGTATATATTAAGTGGAGATATATCATATCTCTCTTTTATAGTCTGGCTTGCTTCACTCTGCAATAAATCTTCCATATTTGGCCACTTTCTATCAAATTCCAGGGTCCTGTTGTTTTTTATTTTACATATGTATATATCATAAAGGTCATGACACGTATTTACGTAGAGAAACAGAATAACACATCTTGACTTTTCCAACAGCCCAATATATATATATATATATATCAATTGAAAAAAATCTAATAGAACAGAAATAGAAGGTCTACAACACAATGTAATGTTCTTTCTTGAAAATTATGAATATGGTAATATCCTTGATTTGACTATCACACATTGCATAGAAGCTTTTCAAAAACCACATTATACCCCACAAAGATGTATAATAATTAAACATAAATAAGCAATTATTTTTCTAAAAAACCATAGACTTTATTTAACTTCCTTTAAGTGTCCCTTTTCAGAACCTCAAAGAAAATATTTTTGTTCATAAGTACTTTAAGAGAAAACATACTTTTAATTTATAGAATTCTCTTATTCATTCCTAGAGTCTCTTACAAAAATTAATTTACGAACACAAACTGGCCATTATGTCTGACCAGGTTGTTATTCTGAGTTGAAATATTCACAATTTCTTTCCTGACATGGAAGCTATTCCACCACAGATAAAATGGAATTCAAGGTAATTGGTTCAGAGAAAGACAATCATAAACATGCCTCAGTGCTAAAAGTTAGCATTACTATTTGAATTTGCTGATAAGTTTGCCTCTTGAAATGTCTGTGCTAGGGAGTCTTCAAGTCATGAAAATGTATATTATGAACAAAATATGCATGAAATAAAAATTTTTATACTAAAATAAACTCATACCTCAGTTTCGTTTTTCCATAAACTTTTTGAAGTCCTCTCATTCAAGTCTTCCATTATATTTTTGGCTTACCTTTATCTGCAACTCTATTATATTTGTGAGTTCCTTTCATCTGAAAGTAGAAGGCTATGGTCATCTTAATATGTTGATAAGTAAAATTTTCAAAAATTTTTAAACGTGTCTTAATTTATAGACAAGTGGGATTGCATGAGGTTAAAAAGCTTCTGCACAGCAAAAGAAACAATAATTAGAGTGAATCAACATCCCTCAGAATGGGAAAATACTTCTGCAAACTATGCCTCAGAAAAGGGACTGAAAACAGGATATACAGGGAACTCAAGTGGATTACCTGAAATAAAAGAAAAAAAAATCAACCCAATTAAAATATGGGCAAATAAACTGAAAAGACAGCGCTATAAAGAAGACATATGAACAGCCAAAAACATATGAAAAATGCTCAATATCCCTTACCATAAAGGAAATGCAAATCAAAACCACAATGAGATACCAACTAACTCCAATAACAATAGCTAAGATTAAAAATAATTAAATCAAAGAATAAGTTCTGGTGAGTCTGTGCCAAAAATGGAACTCTTTGACACTGTTGGTAGGAATGTAAATTAGTACAGCCACTGTGGAGAACATTGTGGAGGTTCCTCAAAGACCTACAAATAGAACTACCATCTGATCCGGCAACTCTGCTCCTCAGAATCTACCTGAAGGATATGAATGCACTCAATCAGAAAAATACTTGCACATGCGTGTTTATTGTGTCATTTTCACAACTGCCAAGACATGGAACCAACCCAAACGTGCATGAACAGATGAATGGCATATATACACTATGGATTACTATGGTCATAAAAAAAAAAGACCCTGGCATTTCATAGAAAGAAGACTTACATAGAAGATTTACTGCTAAGCAAAGCAAACTATACTATAAAAGAGAGACATTGTGTGACCCACTTAATATATACTGAATATCTGTTCTATAGTGGTAACTGAGAGACTAGAAGATATAAAAGCATAGAGAACAATTGCAGATACTAGAGACAGTATGGGAGAAGGGTGAGAAATTGGGGAAGGTGAGAGGAAGGAAATAAAGGAGAAAAAGAAAGAACCAAAACATTTAAGGGAAACAAAAATGGAAAATTATCTGTTGATAGTGATGTGTATGAAAAGAGCTTTAACTGGACTAATATACAGTACATCCATGCTGGGAAAATTTGTTTTACAAGCTGTAGTGATATAAAGTGGTTGAATACAAAACAAATAAATAAACTATAAAAAAGCCTTAATTTAAATTCTGGTATAAGTAAAATTTGAAAACCAGTTTTTAACCATGTCTCAATTTAAATCCTGGGCTAGTTTCCATTTCCACATTGATAGTGTCTAACAAAAGTTTCACACTACAAGAAAAGTAAGATTTATAAATACATGAACCTGTTTGGGAACATTTCTTTTTAGCTTCATTGTCCAGGAATAGTTTTATATGCAAGAATGTATAGCCAAATTTGAATTATAAAATGGTAAGAATGTAATTTAGGATTTAAAAAAGAAAACCTGTGAAATATCTACAGTTCTGCAAAAATAATCCTATTTAGTCAGAAATCACTGCACTATAGCCCCATTTATGCTGCCAACTAATTCCTCCCCTCTTTAAAAATGAGAAAGACAGATTTTCCAGTACATAAAATACCGCATATACTAAAAGGAGCATACATCTATGTTGCAACCTACTCAGTTCCTTAGAATTTTATCTGAAAGGCACTGAGTCATTTTTTAATAACTCAGAAACAGTAATGTTTAGAAAGCCTAGTTTGAAGGAAAATAACAACAGAAAGGACTCTAGTATGGAAAGCTGTGTCTATAGATCTATATAGTCCTACGGTAGAGCTATATCTATAGCCCTTTCTTTCGTTATTTTTCTCCAAACTAAGAATGTATATGCATACTTTTAAAGTCAGGATGGGGCAAGACATGTAAGGAATAGAAGATCTGATTTTCCAAGAGAAAGAAAAGATGTTAAGGTTGTATCTTTTAGTTACACCAGGATACTATTTATGTAGAGGTTGGAATGGCATCCTCCAAAAGACATATCCAGGTCCTAATTCCTGACCCTTGTGAATGTAACTTTATTTGGAAAAAGAGTCTTTGTAGATGTAACAAAGAATATTGAGATGAAGAGGTTATCCCATCCTGGCTTATCTAGATAAGTTCAGTGACAAGTATCCTTATAAGAGACACCCAGAGAAGATAGACACAGTGGAGAAAGTCATGTGTAGATGGAGGCAGAGATTAAAATAATGAAGTCACAAGTCAAGGAAAGTTGACAGCCACCAGAAGTTAGAGTTAAGGGATGATATCTCCCCTAGGACTCTGGGAGGGAGTACAGTTCTACCAATACCTCAATATTGGACTTCGGGGCTCCAGAACTATGTGAGAATAAATGTCTGTTGAACTAAGGTATTCAGTTTTTTGGTAAATTGTTATAGAAGCAACAGGAAATGAATATAATATACATAAACATTGTATGTTTGTGTACACACACGCATATATAAAAATATATAATAGATATAGATAGATAGATAGATAATTAGATAGATAGATAGATACTCATGCACTAAGATATTATTATCCCTACACACACATCATAGCAAATGAGATTCCATTAAATGGAGTAAAATTAATCCATGGAATATTATAAATTAAAGTCATTTCATTCTTCAAATACTGTTTCTGCTACTTGTTGAATATAACTGATGTGTCAAGTACTGTGCTAGGCCCTTTGGAACAATGGTCAGTCAGATACCATATGATCTCATGGAGCATCCATGGGAACACAAACAAGCAAACATTTCAAGGCATTAAGATAACTCTGGTAAGCATGGATAGACAGGAGCCTGAAAAGAAGCACAGAACTCAGCATAGTATGAGGCGGGAATAGACATCACAGAATGTTTTGCAGAGGTGCCAGCTTGTGTACAGTGGTAATGCGATGCTCTGTGATGCTATACTCACTGGAGCCAGATGGTCTTAAGTTCACATCCTGAGACCTCCTTCTACACAAGTAGAAAAGATGTTAAGGTTGTATCTTTTAGTTACACCAGGATACTATATATGTAGAGGTTGGAATGGCATCCTCCAAAGGACATATACAACTTTCCATGGTCCAGGCTGGATGAAACTGGGGCTAGAGTTTAACATGAAGACCATGTTTGGGGCACTTATCTCTTCTTCTCTCATGAAAGAAAGGAAAGAAAGAAAGAAAGAGAGAGAGAGAGAGAGAGAGAGAAAGAAAGAAAGAAAGAAAGAAAGAAAGGAAGGAAGGAACGAAGGAAGGAAGGAAGGAAGGAAGGAAGAAAGAAAGAAAGAAAGAAAGAAAGGAAGGAAGGAACGAAGGAAGGAAGGAAGGAAGGAAGGAAGAAAGAAAGAAAGAAAGAAAGAAAGGAAGGAAGGAACGAAGGAAGGAAGGAAGGAAGGAAGGAAGAAAGAAAGAAAGAAAGAAAGAAGGAAGAAAATAAACTAGCAGTGTTGGGCCATAGGAGAAGGACATGGAGGGCTCAGGTTGAGGGAACACCATGTATATGAAACAAATTTTGTGAGACTGTAGTGAACGTGAAGGAAGGAAGAGATGAGACTGAAGACATAAGCAGAGACCTGATAATGACAAGCCTTGTAGGTCAATCTAGAAGTCTGTAATCTACCGTAAGTGAAGTGGGAACCACTGGAAGGTTTTAAGCAGTGGGACAAAAGAAGATTTTGAAATACCACTGTCGGATACAGACTAACTTCAGGACAAAATGTAACCAGAAATACTTCATATTTCAGGCTATAGCAGCAGTCCAGACAAAAGATAATGCTGTTCTGGATTAGAGAACTGATGCAGGGATTGAACAGATAAGGCATTTTCATGGAGTCATAGAGGAGGTCTATTTGAAAGGAACAAGCACTTAAGTGAATATGGGTAAGAGGAATAGAAATTAGATACTGGGCTTCCAGCTTGAACAACTGAGGGGATGGTAGCATCTTCTCTGAAATTCTGTATGTGAACTAAAAGGCAGACATTTTAGGATGAGATAAGGAGTTCAGAGAAGGTGAGAATGAGGGCTCTCCCAGTGAAGATAACAAAGGTGATTGAATATGTAGATCAGGAGCTCAAACTAGAGATTTCTAAATGAGAGACACAGACTTGAAAGTAATCAGCACATAGATGATCATTGAAGGTGTATTAGTAATTGAGAGGTCCCAGAAAGAGCAAGTGTAATTAGAATTAGGAGGTTTATAAAATGAAACTTCTAAAAATGCCACATTATGTAGGTAGCAGAGGAGGAGGAACCTGAAAGATGACAGAGGAGTAGCCACACAAATAGAAGGAAAAACAGAAAAATATAGTTTGACAGAGATCACAGCAGGGTACTTTGTAAAGACAGGAGTGGCCAGCAGTATTAGATGCTCCAGATAGTATTACAATGGCTCAGAAGTTCCCATTGCATTCCTCAGCAAGAGGGAACTGCTGACCTTGGTGAGACGGTGAGACGTTGCAAACAGAGCAGTAGAGAGCAGACTTCAGCAGGTTGAGCTTGGTGGGACAGAAAGGTGAAATGTCAGGGAAGCAGAAAGTATGAAGAGAAGGAAAGAGAAAGTGGGCAATCTAAATACTTGCATTCTTTCTCAAAGTGGAGAGGTTTGAGATGTGATGACTAAAGCCATCGTTACTTTTTTTAAATCTATATACTTTGTATTCATATAGACTTTAGAATTTTAGAATAATCATAAAATTGAAAGAACTCTTTTAATTTTTATTTGCCAAAGAGAAACAGAAAGAGACAGAAAAAAAATTAGGAAAGCAAGAATATATCTCTCTTAAGTGATGGTCATACTACAATCCCTTCTCTTCCATTTCTCTCAGGATTTGGGGCACACACATGCACACATGCCTGCAATGTTTTTCAAGCTGCTATATCTGGGACTCAAACCATGAAATCAGCCAAGTGAGATCCAGCTGCCTCAGCTACCAAGTCACCAGCTAGTCCAAAAGAAATTTTAAAGGTAAATTAAATTCCTATTCCCTGTAACATCCCTTTCAGAAGGCCATCCTTACTGTCCTGTGATACCTTCTGTAACGGAGACTCACTATTCATAAGGGTTTTGGTAGGGCAGCTGTTGCTTAAAAAGTATTTTCTTGGGCAAGCCAGGGGTGCAGCAGCAATTCTACTGAACCCACATGGGAAAGGTTCTGAGTTCATGTCTTGAGGTCTTCCTACACAAGCCAATTATTCTCATACCCATCATCTAGACTGAGACTGGGTGGATCGCATCATGAAAACCCTGCTTGGGGTACCCATCTCTCTCTTTTTTGTCTCTCTCATGGAAGAAATGAACTTCTTAAAAGAAATTACCTCCCTAAATGATGCACACATGCCTTGCACTCTCAGCTCCAGCGCTGACCTCTGGGACCATATATAAACAGAGCTATTGTGTCTTCTCAGTTCTTTCAGTCTTTTGAGCCTTCCTCACACTCCTGGTTGCTCTGCTGTGTAGGAATTCTAATTTATGGATTTCCATTTTAAATATGGATGCATCCAACTATAGTCAAGAGCCACATAGCAATGTTACGGCCAACAATGAACAACATTTACAATGGTGGGGGCAATAGATATACCATATAGCCTGGGCCTGCAGTAGAATGTGTATCCAGATTTGTGTAAGTACACTCTATGATGTTTGTACAGTGACAAAACATAACAGCACATTTCTCAGAATGTATTCTTGAAGTTAAGTGATGTATGACCATTTTAAAATCAACTTTCCAAATGTCAGGTGATCAATGTTGAAGATAGTAGAATTTTTGCCTATGACCTGAGTTTCAAGTCTTGGACCCAGCAGCTTGAAAATCATGCTGAGTGTGTGTGTGCACATGCTCAAAATCCCAAGAGGAGAATGGAGAAGTTAGCTGCCTGGCTAAGCCTCCTGTGAGGCGATATCTCACTTTCTCTCTCTCTGTCTCTTTCCAGGGTGCACACATGCCTTGTGGCAAAAGCCAAAAATAAATAAATAAACACAGTAACACTTTGCCTTTGGTACTGTCAACACTGATTTCACTGACTACTGCAAAGGAGGTGATCTAATACAGACTGATTCTTTCTGAGAGAGCTGATTGCCATTCTTGCAATGACCTGGTCATGTTTTCATAAATGTAGTCGCCAGGCTGTTTTCTTTTTTTTAACATCTTACTCATGCTACTATGAAATCAATGAGGTCACTCAAATTTTGCTTCTGAAGAATTGCTGCCCAATCTTATCTTTACCATCATACCTGCACCACTGGGCAGTATGTAAAGGAGCCACTCAACCTGCCATTAAAATACAGTGCCTAGGCATTAAAATTTTCTCAATGTGTTTTTTATTAAGTATTTTATCACCTTTTTATAGAAATAAGATATAGTTTTTCAATAACAGTTTTATAAGGATTTAAACGTTGGTGCCACACTTTACAAGCTAAGTGACATATGTGATTGAATGTATAAAAGAAATTTAAATTCAATTTAAAAATAAAATAAAAAAATGTTGATGCCTTCTGAGTTAGGTACCATTTTTCTCTAGAATGTATCCTGATGTATAACAGGAAATGTCTATAGTAAATGCTGTAGACCCTTGGATATTTCTCCTGGAGCCCATGTCTTTGATCACTTTGATTTTACATTAATCTATTCTTTCATCAAATATGTAACAAGTACCTCTATGTGCTGGGAACTGTGTTGATACATGTGATAGAGCAGCCATCAAAACTCGCGCGCTTTCTGTCCTCACAGAGTATACTTCAATGGAGAGTTGGACATTGACGCTGTAGTTAAGCACTGGGCTAAATGCTATGATTGAAAAGTAAAACTGGGGCAGATGATTCCTAATCTCTATAGTCAGAAAAGTGACACTAAGCTGAGATCTAAAGGATTAGTGTGTGTTTTACTTTTCTGTTTTTGTTTTCATGTTTCCCAGAGAAAGTGTGGACAAAGGCATTCCAGGCAGAAGGAAGATAAGCATGTTCTATCTGTAAGTCCTATAGTTGGTTTTTTGTTTGTTTGGTTTGTTTGTTTGTTTGTTTGGGGGTTTTTTGAGAAGTTTTTTTGCTATAGGGTGCGTGCACTCCCCAGACAGACAGAGAAAGACAGAGAGACAGAAAGCAAGAAATCACCCCCCAGGGGGGATGGTCACGCCGCAATCCCTTCTCCTCCATTCTCCTCTTGGGATCTTGGGCACGCATGCACATGCGCCTGGCGTGAGTTTTAAGCCGCTGGGTCCAGGACGCGAACCGCGGTCGACTACGTGGGAGTCCAGCGACATAGCCATTACGCTAACCGCTGGTTCCCAGTCCTATAGTTGTTTTAAGCCTTAATTTTTTCCATGAGACCTACGGACCTCTTTGACATTTGGGTTTGATCTGTGCAAATGTAAGACATATCTATAAATTAGATAGTGAATAAATTTTGCAGATATTTAAAGAATAGATTCTTTGGCATGCAAATAAACCTAGCCTCCTCAATCATATACATGAAAAAGAGGGATATTTTTAGAGATGCAACTCTTTTAAGGATGATAAGTGCATTATATCAATTTTTTTCAGCTGCTGAAAGCTGGCATCAATTTTTTTAAATTCAAGATTATTTTGTCAAACAGCATGAAATGCTCTAAGTCATAGGTCTCCTCTGGGTTAGAATGTGGGAAATCCTTAATGCTGCTTTAGAATTCGTGAGTAGTCAAAACGGAGAGAATACATTTTCCACCAGTATTTTCATTGTTAATTTTACCTAAAAGCACCTTTCTATTTTTAATAACACCCAATGGCCAACTTGCCAGAGAAGAATGGAAGACCTGGGCTCAGGAGAGATCTGTTTGACATACGCTGTTTGATAGAAGTCTGAATGTCCTAAGATCGGACTTCGAGACCAATCAATGTGAAGTGGTATCTATCACTGCAAGGGTGACAACCAGTCTGGTTTATGTGGGATTTTGTGGCTGTAGCTGGACATGCTCTGTCCCAGGCAAATTGAGACAGTGGTCACCAGACTGTAGCCAGGGTTGGCTTCATGAGCAGCCTATGCCATTGTAGGTTTCCTGGTTCTTAGAAGGGTCCCTGCTTGATTGGAGGTTTTATTGTCCCTATTTGGAATTAATGTTTGAATGAGGGGTCTCGCATTTTTATTTTTCCTGGGCCCCATAAATTACACAGTTGCTTTTGCCTGATAGTAATATGTATCAAATGCCAAGCACTGAAATAACAACCATGCACTATTTTATCTAATACTTAACAAGAATCCTGACAGGGAGTTATTAATAGCTTAATTTTACAGATGAAGAAGCTGTGATTTGAAGAGGCTAAGCAGTTTAACAAGATAGTCAACTGGCAGGAGCAGAAACTCAAATTAGCAACTGCCTGACCTCCAATCTCCTGAGGTTTCCATTCTGCCGGCTGAGGAGTAAATAGCACCTTAAGGTTAGGACAGGGGTCATTAGTTCCCATCAAATGAAATTAATCATCTTGTCGATCATGAATGGTCAACTATTGGCAACTTTATGGAGTTACCATCATCACTGCTTCACACATGGGCAAATCTTTCTCATTGCTACCTTCACCTTGGGAGTGTTTACCTTTGATCTGACAACCATTGTAGTGTTACTTCTCTTGTTCTGTTTCTTCCTTTAAATTTCCCTTGAAATAAAGATGTGGTGTGTATATGAGAGTGGGGTATTAGAATTCACAGTCTGGCTAAAGAAAAAAAAGACAAATGACCAAAACAAAGAAAATCCTTTGGGAGAAACTAGTCTACACTTCTGCCACAAAGCTAAGCAGACAAAATCACCCTGCTCTCCTCTCCCTGGGTCTCCTTGTATGTTCTGTTGACACGTGTCCCTGGTACTTACTTGGAAGCAGAATTGGAATATTATATAATGTTTGAAAATGTTGTTTTTTCCCCTAACGTCATTACATTATGCACAATTGAACCATTCTGAAGGTCCCCCCAAATACAAGTGAAACTAACTTCATCTAAAAGCACAATTCTGTTTTCATTCTATTACTACCTGATGGCTAACCATGCAAACATTTCCATGATTGTGTCACTGTATCTGCCCAACCCAACCAACCACCAATCCCTGTGTGTTCATATTAAAACCAACCATCATAGCTTTAAGACCAATCAAAACCTTCAAGAGACAGTTTATAGAGATCAAAAACAACCCCCTCTCCCAACATTTCTTCTTCACTTGTCTTTTTTTTTTTTTTTTTTTTTTTTTTTTTTTTTTTTTTTGAGAGGTTTTTGCTATAGAGCATGTGTGCTCTCCAGACAGACAGACAGACAGAGAAAGACAGAAAGCGAGAAATCACCCTTCAGGGAGGATGGCCATGCCTCAATCCCTTCTCCTCCATTCTCTTCTCGGGATCTTGGGCATGCATGCGCACGCACGCACACACGCCCAGCGTGAGTTTAAGCCACAGGGTCCAGAATTTAAACCACAGTCGGCTGCATGGGAGTTCAGCGACATAGCCATTACGCTAACTGCTGGTCCCCACTTGTCTGATCTTAAAAACCATTCAGAAGCATGATTTGTGAGTCATATGACCTTCCTGGAAATTTTGGTGAGTTAGTGTTGGGGTGTGACCCAGGATACAGAGAAGAGGGCAAGAGCCCAGGATAACATGCTCATGCAAAGGGAAGAAACACCTCTGAAGCCTTTATCAGTGTTGTATAACTTTTAAATGTTTTAGTCTCATGAAAATAAGAGATTCTTCCATCATTACATTGAAATAGCTGAAAAATGCCAAAATACACAATAGTTTTCACAGAAAGCAATTATAATAAACTAGAGACATTTCAAATTTGGAGAGGAAGTAAGTTACTTAAAAAGTAGGTTTTCAGAGAAAAGATTTATATGAAAAAAAGATATTCATAGGCCATGAAGACTCCACTACTATGTGACAGCTTGGGAAGTCACACCACACACACACACACACACACACTCCATAACACAGGCAATTACATTTTCTATGACCTAAATTCTCCAGGATTGCTATTGATGACAGTGTCAATATAAATTGGAAACTTTTCAGTAAGGAAATACTAGTTGGGACTTTTAGCAAAAATTAAGAAGTGAATTTAACCTTTTCACCTCTTTGTACATACTTTACTAAAACAAAACGACTTTGTACACATCAATTTTAGCTTATAATGTTAAATTTTTGCTGTATCAGAAACGAGAAGGCCCCTGAATATACACACAGAACCTAGTGTTGCTGGATTTTGCTCCCTGCCACTCCTAGGTTTTGTTACATCCATATATTACTCTAACGAGTGGCTGTTGAACAGCTGCCTTCCTCGTCTGGCCTATGGGAGCTGATTAGCTCTACCTGCTATGCCAAGAACACTCTGGATGACAGTGTGTGCCTCTAATGAGGGGAGAGAAGAGAACTGGAGAGTCAAAGCCGACTTGAGAGCCTCCTGATGGAGCTCTTTGCAAAGGCAGCCTTTTTTTTTTTTTTTTTTTTTTTTTTTTTTTCACAGCACACTTTAACAAAAACCTGATCAGGGGTCTGACTGGTTTGTCTACATCAAAAGTGGCTGAAAAAGATAAAAGTGATTTATGCACAACATCAGCTAAAATAAGACATTAACTGACTTACTGAACTTAGGTGATAGCCTCAAATAGGTCACTTTCCTTTATGGACAAAAGGAATAATGGCAAAGCAAAATATGTTGATCCAAGTTGACTTTAGGTTTCAGTTTTCAGAGAGAAACACATCACTCCAAGAGAGTTATGGTCCTTGAGTCCCTATAATTTATGTAGTTCCTCACTTGTTCTTTTCTCTGTCTTCCCTAGGGATATATCTTGGCTTAGCTGGCAATGAAATGAGCAAGATTGGAGTAGGAGTTAAGAGCCTAGTGAAATACAGGTAGCTGAACAAAGGACAGGGACCAGCCCATGAGAGCAACATCTGGGATGTTGCTGGTCAGAGGACAGGTTGACAGGGACATGATTTTATAGATAGGTCACACACCAGAAGGGGCCATCTACAGGAAATAGTCAGAAAATAAGAGAGATATAATGCACAGGCAAGATACAGAATGTGTAGATTCTTAAGCAAGAGGCAACAGATGAACGTGTTGGAAGGCAGGAGGCTGACATTGGAATCTAGACATGAGGAATCCAGCATTCATTGGCAGGAAATCCAGATAAGCACAGTCACTAGGCAACAAGGTTGGAACTCTATCTGGAATAACAAGGCAAGAGATCAGTTACTAGGAAACAGGGTACCTAAGTCAGAGAGGAATCAGCCTTCCCTAAGAAAACATCAGAGATTACATTGTCTGTCCTCATTTCTATGCAGCATGGTGAAGGAAGCAGATATTTAAACCAAAATCCTAAACATGCAAAGAAAAACATCAATACGTAAGGGCCCCTGCACAAAAAATTCCCTGAGAAAGCAAAACTCAATTTATTGTCTTCCTCTGGTAGCCTAATTGCCTGTCAGATATTTAATTGGTATACACGTAAACTTTCAAAAAGGTTAAGAAATACAACCCTTTATTCCTGAGCAGAAGCTATTTATTATGAAAATGTCCTATAATCTAATTGGTTGTTATGCCTTATCTGCTGAAATGCAGTAATCAAAACCATACAGTCTGAATATGGGGATCTATGTAATCGGTCCTCCAGATTGTCAAAGGGAAATCTCTGAAGATTTATTCTACCAATCTAAGAAGAAATACAAGATTTGTAGCACATAATTGAACATTTAAAGTTTCTTCCTCATTTTTTTTTCACATGCACTGCTGATCAACTGATATTCATTTTCAGGTTTTAAGAGCAGAAGCAGTAGCAGAATAAAGGAAGATGGAGTTTGCCATGTACCCACAGTAGATGTATTGGTTATAAATGTAGCTTATACAGCAGAGAAATTCAATTTCTACCTTGCACATGATTTTTTAAAATATTTATTCATTTGTTTGTTGTGAATTTCTTTTCTCTTTTAAGAGAGTTTTTGTTTGTTTGTTTTTGAGAGTGTGATTTCTGTTATAGGACACATGTACTTGCCAGGGAGACAGACAGAAAGTGAGAAATCACCTCCCAAGGGGATGGCTACACCACAATCCCTTCTCCTTGCAAGATTTTTGGGCATGCATGCACACACACACACACACACGGCATGAATTTAAGCCATTGGGTCCAAGACTCAAACCATAGTTAACTAGGTGGGAGTCCAGCAATGTAACAATTATACCACCTGCTGGTCCCAATTTGTTGTGAGTTGTGATTTTCAAGCCACTGAGTCCAAGACTTGTACCGCAGTTGGCCACGTGGGAACCCAGCACCTTAACCACCATGCCACCTGCTGACCCCCACACGATTTTTAATTAATTACTATCTACACAATTCCCCAACTCTGATGTTGGTCAATGGTTTAAGATTCTTTCATATTCTTCAATTGCTTAAATATTTCAGCTGGTATATATGTAATACTAGAAAGAGAGGAAAACTACTGGTTATAACAAATGTTATCTCTTTGCATTTTCTTCTCAATTTTACTCTACAGCAGTGACTCTGTAAGTATTACCCCTGGATAAAAACAAACAAACAAACAAAAAATCAGTATCACCTAGGAACATGTTAGAAATACAAACGTGGGAACCCAGTCTCAGATCTATAAACTAGAAACTGTGGGGGCAGGGCTCACCAATCTCTCTTAAAAGGTGATTCTAATGAATGCTTAAGCATAATAACCGCCATTAAATGGGCCAACTCCATGGCCTAGTGGTTAAGGCAGCCAGATGTCATATGGCCAATCCCATTTTACAAGCCCTGGACTCAGCTGCCTGAGAAATACACCTGGCATGAGTGTGTGCATGCCCAAAATCCCAACAGGTGGAAGAAATGGGATTGTGGAGTGTCCATTCCCAATGGGAAGCACTTTCTCTCTTTCCATCTGTCTCTCTGTATCTCTGATGAGTTCTTGTGCCCTCTGGCAAAAATTTAAAAATAAAATCACATCATGTATATGACCTCCAAATCTATGTCTCTTCTCAGATGCCCAAAAAACAAAGACAAAGAGATAGTACACCCCCAAATACGTCAAAATCAAATTTTTCAACTCCTTAATAAAACTCATTCTTCTTCCCTATACTTCCTATCTTAGTTAATCAGATCTGCCCAGTTACTCAGAGTATCAGAGTATTGTCTATTATTACATAATAAATTCTCCTAACTTAGTAGCTTAAAACAAGAAACATTATCTCTGACACTGTCTAAGTGTTGGGATGCTGAGAGAAGCTTAGCTAAGTGGTTCAGACATAAAATCTCTCATGAGGCTGTGGCCAAGGTATTGCCTAAAGCCATAGTCATATATATACTTTCTGGACTGGAGAACTGATTTCCAATTCATAAGACTATTGTCAAGAGGCCTTGGTTCTTTGTCATGTGCCTACCACAGTGCTACTCACAGAAGGCAGTTGCTTCCCAGTGAGCAAATGCCAAGCAAGAGCAACAACAAAGACAAAAGCCACCATGACTTTACAACCAGATGTTGAAAGTAATTTGCCAACACTTTTGCATTTTTTATTGGTCATAGAAATAGTTCTGGTATGATGTGGAAGGGAACTATAAAAGTGTGAGAGAATCAAGAGGTAGAGATCACTGGAGGCCTTCCTGGAGGCTGGCGGTCATGCCCAGATGAGAAATGCCAGGATATTTTCACTTCTCTTGCTCTCTTCCATATTCAATCAGTAGCCAAGACTCATCAGCATGACATCCAATATCTCCCATGATAGTTCTCCTCTATACAGTACACCTGCCCTACTCACCTCCTATCTTACCATTTAGCCTCCAGTCACCAGTCTCTTCAGATAGTCCCTCTCACAGTGGAGCAGCATTCCTAAAATACCGGTTAGATCAGATCAAAAAACTTGAAAACATCCCTTACCTGTAGAATACAGTTCAGATTCCTTAACTGACATGTAAAGGCCCCAGGCCCTAAGTACAATTCACCTTCTCAGGCCCAAGTCTCACTCTAACTCTTCTTTCCTCGTCCTTCTCCCCTAGCACCCCCAACAATGAATGCAGAGCTCCCTTAAGGCTCTGTTCTGGCAGAGTTCCTTTGATGTTACTCTGTTCATCTGAAATATCCTTTTTCTACTCAAAACACCAGATCAGATACTGTCTCTCCTGATATTCCAGTAGGAGTTGATTGTTCTCTTCCATTTATTTTATTACACTCACAATATAGGATTAGTTGTAATTGTAGTTAGATGTTCCCTGAATTAGAGGGCTGTTTTTATTTTTTATCATATTTATAATTACCAATACATACTAGAGTTTTTAGATCAAAATATATCATTTCATCAGGGCTTCTCATACAAGAGATGATTTGCTCTATTTTCAACAATGTAAAAGGAAGATATTTAATATGAGTTTGAAGTAATCAGGATGATTCCACTGAAGAGTAACCCTTCCTGTAAACTTCTGGTTGGAAAAACTGACTATCCTTTTTCCAGGTTATATATTCATTTTGAAAATCTTTTCCTAAGGACAGATAGTACAGTTTCCTTCTGTATAACATGGAACCTAGAGATGTGTATGGAATACAAGTGGTAAGAGCTCGTTAGACCTGGCTTAGAAACACGTTACCTCAGGTGATGGCTTATATTGGGTGCAATTGTCTCTGACAGAATCAACCGCAGGCTGCCTCATTGAATTGGAGGGGTACAGGAGCAAGCTCAGGGGTGATAGTGATACGCTTCCTGTGGTGATGGCAGTGGAGCTGGAGAGGAGGAGGTTGCTTAAAGCATAGAACTGACCAGTCATGCTGATTGACTGATTAATTGGAAAGGGAGAGACGTGAAGGTCTAGAAGGACATCCAAGAAAGGATTTTGCACCTGGACCTACATAGCAGCACACTGTGTGGATGAACACCTTACACCGCACAGTACCAGCATCACTGTTATGTGCAGAGGACGAGTCATTCTGTGGGGAGGCCACAGGAGCTACCAGGAAATTACATTGACCTTTTCTCACAAATGAATAGGCTCAAAATTACGTTCTTACACCAACTGACTAAAGGGAAAGTGATTAAACTGTCTGGGAGGAGCTCTCCATGGTTTTTATGAATTACCATGATTCATCTTTCTAGGGGAAGGATCATTTCCACTGCTCCTCAAGAGTTCCTGAAGGATTGCACACCAGAGCATCAGAGCACAGAGAATGATTCATAATAATAGCATCAAAGATCTGGTTGAATATCTAAAAACAAAGTGTACATTTCTGATATCTGATTATCAAGCATGTTATATGGTTTCACTAAATCATCTTGATTTTCCTGGTTAATATTAAAAATGCCCTATTACCTGTGAGCTTCAGAATTATAGAGACACAGAATAAGACCATATTTAAAACAAAATATTTCCAACTAAACATGATCCATTCACACCAATTATGATAGCCTCACTTAGTAACATGCTCTGTGTTAAGGAAGTGTAGTTATTAATTATTATATCACATTTGAGATCTATCAGGGAAATGGCTAATACAATATAACATGCCTTACACAGAGCTTTTTTAAACATCTGTATTTGAGAGCAAATATCTTCTAACCCACAGCTACAAATATTCCTAAGTCTTTCATTTCTATTGTTGCCTGGCTACTAAGTTGGGAATTCTGAAAGGGAAAAATTAGGAGTGCTGAAATGGGTATCCTTGATGACGGTTAATAGATTACTGAGCCAATAAGAAAAAAGGCAGAAACAAACAGGAAAGTCACACTGCAGCTGAAGGATATCTCTTTGTCCAGGAAATGCATCATTGACCTGAAATCTTGTTGGCTTTTATCCTTCAATAGCTCTTAAGATAAAGTCTGAAATCCCTAGAAGACTTACAAGACCTTGTGTGTCTGGCTTCTGCCCCCACTTCCATCCTCTCTTTCTGTTACTGACCTCCAGACACATGGAGCCTCTCAGGTCAAGAAGTAGTTAAGGCCCTGCCATGGTGACACAAGCTGCTAGAATACTGTGCTCCACAGGTGGACAGGTGGGGATACCTAGGAAGGGCATATGTAGAGGCATGAAACTGACATCCCAGTGACTCAAGAAGGCTAAGGCAGGAAGACCATTAGCATAAAAAGGAGTTAAGAGAAGAAATAAGTTCCAGATTCCAGAGCTCTATAGAATAGTACATTATAGTAGTTAATAGTAATTCATTGTATATTTCAAAATAGCTAAAAGAGAGGATTTTGAATATTTTCAATCATAATACCAATAAATCTTTAAAGTCTGTGATAGGCTAATTACTCTGATTTGATAATTACACATTGTATTCATGTATTCACATGAGGCCAGCTGGTAGTGTCCTGGTTAAGGTAGCTGGATTCCCACATGCCCAACTACACAGTTTGAGACCTGGACCTGGCAGCTTGAAAAACACAGCAGGAGTGTGTGTGTGTGTGTGTGTGTGAATGCCCAAAATCTTGACAGAATGGAGGAGAAGAGATTATGGTATGGCTATCCCCTCTATAGGGTGTCTTCTCACTCTCCCTCTCAGTCTCCCTGTCTCTCTGGAAAGTGCACATACCATATAGCAATTTTTTTTAAAAATCACATTGTATTTCATAAATATGTACAATTATTATGTCAATTAAAATAATAACAATAATAACAACAAAAATTTAGAAAAAGAACCCAATGCTCCTGTGGTGTACCATTCAGTTCCACCTCTAGAGGAAACATACTTATTTTCCCCAGCTGCGAGGAGTTTATAGTGCTAAACTCACAGCTGAGTTCCATTGTGGTAATTGCCCTCAGCTAGCTCTCCCATTGTCGTGCCCCTATCAGAGGGCTCATCTATAAAGAAGTCCCTTTAGAGGCAGCTCAAAAGGTCACTTCAGCTTCAGAGCCTCCCCCACCTCCTTACAGGTGTTATTCTCGAAAGCACACTAGTAAACAGTTGGCTGCAAATCTCTCAGAGTCTGTTTCCACAGAGCCCCACCTAAGACACAAGCATTCCTCATGGCTACCCCAAAGCCTTTATCATGGCTGTGCCCAATGTCTGAAACATCCTTCAGTCAGCCTGCCTCCCCTCTTCCCTTGAGGGTCTTGCCTACTGCTCTTGCTTAGCTCTGCAATTGCTTTCCCAAGAATATCTACCCTGAAAGCCCAATCTAATTCAGGTACTGTTATCTCATGTGTTTATGAAAACCGGTTCTCTTTATTCAGAGGACTTCCATTTGCAATTACACAAGCATTAATTGCATGTTTGACTCATGTCTGTCTCATTTATTCAGTAGCAAGTTCTAAGAGAAGGAGCTCTGTGCTTGCTTACATTGGCATTCTGGCATACAGCTCCGAACCTGGCTCCAACTCAGAATTCAGTAGAAGCACGTTTAATTAACTGATTGAGAGGTGGATTGATGAATGATTGCTTCTGCCATCAAAGTCCTTTCTTCTTCTGAATCATCTTCCTAATAGCAGGAAGCTCCTATTTTCTGGTGAGTTCTCCAATGAGGTTAAAGTGTAGTCACATTATAAGCTGTGATAGTTGACTTTATCAAGGTCACCTCTGGGATTATATTTTTTTATCTATCAGATGCTAATCTTACAGGGATGTTGGGACTGAAAACATAGGGGAAATGTATATCTCTTCAGCACTGTACTTTACAGCAAAAGGAATTTCAAATGATGATGGATAACTAAACAATAATTTTGGATTTAAATCAGTATCGGTATTTTACTACAATCTTTTAGAGATTTTTGTAGTGAAATAGTGGGAGATTGATTTCTAAAATGAGGAGAAAAAGAGCTCTCTGTGCTTCTGTTTTGAGAAGCTTTTGTTCTAGAAATTATTTTTAGTGTTGGTAAATTATGCTAATTGAGACAACTAAGCTGAAAAGTAACATATTTAGAACCCAGAGAATATATTTTACTAGTGATTTATGATTACTCAAGTAGATTTAAAATTAGATTTATGTTTTTTTAAATATATTTTTGTTGATCTAGTCAAAAGTCACTCTAAAGGTCAAACTGGTCAGAGAAAAAGGAGAAATCAACCTCCAACCAATATTTCAAACTGGTCAGAGAAAAAGGAGAAATCAAAATCCAGCCAATATTCACTGAGTATGGTCACAGAGCAAAGTGTTCAAGACCGAGGTCAAGAGGTTAAGGGCAAACACTGTCTCTGACCTGAATACCCTAAAATCTGGTTAGGAACTCTAAAAAAATAGGAAGACCTTGAGGGTAAGGACCTGGCCTGGTGATTCCATTAAGGTCCTGGTTCTACTAAAGACGTCTGGCATGGTACTCGAAGATAAGTTGTGGCAT
>NW_006159583.1:3537681-3553894 GCF_000334495.1 Tupaia belangeri chinensis
TGAACATAAACACTTTCGTGGAACACCCACCATAGTCAAATATATTCTTTGACCTTGAAGGATCATGATAAAATCAAGACCATTTACAAACGATGTCTCAATTCAGATACAAAAAAGAACATTGTCTAAACCCACAGAAATTATCAAACATATTCTATGCTGGCTGATATAAAAACTGCTTTTTTAAAAAGTTTATTTATTTCCTCCTTGAGCAAGAAAGATCGAGAAGTATCTCCAACAGGGTCCCAATGCCATGATCTACCTCCAGCCTCAGCCGGCTCCAGATCATAGGCATACGTGGAGTTTCCTTTATCCTAAATGAAACAAGAAGTGTTTCAGATCTTTTCTGAATTTTTAGAATATTTGCATATTCATGAGCTATCTTAGGGATGGGACCCAACTATAAACATAGAACTCACTTATGTTTCATTTACACATTATATACACAGCCTGAAAGTAATTTTTATAGAATATAGTTGTAGTGCAGTGAGTATTTTGACTGCAACCTCTCATACAAGGTCAGGTGTTGAATTTTCCACTTGTGGTGTCATGTTGGCCCCCCAAAAGTTTTGGATTTTGGAGCACTTTGCATTTAAAATTTTTAGATTAGGGATTCTCAACCTGTAATTTCATGGTGTGGTAGGCATTTGGGGCAAGATAAATCATGAATCAAGTCCTCTTTGTATCTCAGATGGGAAATGACAAATGACAAAAAGTCAGGAAATGTAGTGAACAGGGCATTGAGAGAAACAAGAGCTAGGACCTTTTGAGTAGCAATTTTCAAGACCATGAGTAAGAGTTCTGTAGAATCACAGTTGTCATGATAAGCAGAACCAGAGTCACTCCTCAAAGTCCAGATTTATACCTGAGTGTTAGGGCAGAGGCTCAGAGGTAGAAACAACTGTACAGGTGATGTACGATTCCCGGCCACCTGTTCTACTGCATACACCTTTACCTAAACAGCCAGATGTTGTCTCTATTGTGAAATGTGATATTCACTTCTTTATACTTCTTCTGATTTAGTTTAATGGTACATGGACATTTTCTTCCACTGTTTATGTATCTTTAAAAGCAGTTATCCAGGTCTCAGATTTAAGCCTTAAATTTTACCCAGAAAATTTTAGAATTATCCAACTGAAATATTTGTAGGTGACTTATTTTCTAAGGAAATAGGTATCAGTGATCCATTTCATTTGTGCAATAATCACAGAAAGTGAAAACAACTTATTTTTTTAAGTTGATTTATTTTGATATTCATTATAGAGAGCACATGCATACAAGAGAGGGAGAGAGAGAGAGAGAAAGAAGTACCTTCAACGAGATCATGCCATGATCTCCTTTCTCCAGCCCTCCAGCTTGTCAGGATCTTGGGCACGTGAACCTGGTGTTTTTCAAGTTGACCTGGGGATCTGAACCTGCAGCAGCTCTGTGGCTTCTAGCACTGTCGTTCAGTTGGCTAACAACTGCGCCTCAGAGGCTGAGCCCATGTATTTTTCCTATGATGCTATGTTTTATCTGAGAATATCAGAGCATTGTATCAAAGGCAGTCCATGCTACAGTCAGGACAACTTGCAATCAGAGGGGTCAATTCTAACCAAACAGACACAGTGAGGATTGTGCTACCCTACTTGGTAGCTCAAAACAGCAACCGATTTCTTTTTAATTATTATCATTTTATTTTTCAAAAAGTTTAATAAAATGCTAAATAAAAACAAGTATTAAGAGGCAATGTCATTTGGAGGTGAAGAGCACAAACTGAATTCGAACTTGATTTGAAGCCTGACTCTCTTGCTTACACACTATGTGACCTTATGAAAGTTGTTACTTGATCTCTCAAAATCTGTTTTCTCATTGATAACATGGAGGCGATAATAGTATGCAGGAAAAAGAGGTCTTGGTTTCAATGCCATGATGACTTTAAAATGTTCAGCTCTGAGGTCAGAAAGTGACACAGTGACAGCAAACTGAACCCACATGAGAAAGGTCCTGGGTTCACATTCAAGACCTTTCAGCACACACTGGGTATGCACATGTGTGCCTGTGATCTGGGCTGGCTCACACTTGAGTAGCTTGCAGTATGAGAGAACCTTTGTGGAGCCAGAGGGGCTCTCTCTGTTTCCTTCTCTCCATTCTCGCCATCCATTTCTGTCTTTCTCTCTGTGTCATGGAATATATATACATATAGATAGAGAGAGAGAGAAATTTATATATATAAAGCTCCATACCTGACATTGAGTAAGTGCTATGCTTAGGCATGATTATATTATTAGTGACCTATAGTCAACTAAGTACAGATTTTCTCAATCTGAGATAAAGAATTTTGAAAGATCAAACTGTATTAGCTTTATGGAGAAAACTATATTAAAAAATATATTTAAATGTATTTTAACATTTGGTTTTGTACTCTGATAAAAGAGTTTAATAAGTCTAACACTAAGTCAACACTCTTTATGTACTTGTTTGGCCTTGTGTATAATACCTAGACAGGTAAAGAGTTAGAGAAGAAAAAAACTAATAAGATATGATGTAGACTCATATATTCACAACTAACAATTAAACATGGCTGACTTTGGTAAGTACCACAGTTAGCATCTGGTAATGTTATCTCAGTAAAAGGAAAGTTCAAGTACAAATAAGGCAATCTAGAAGGCCTCATGAAACTGGTGATTTTGAAACAAAATGGGAAAGATGTTGCTGCTCTAGAAGAGCAATATGAGTAGACAGATTAGTGTATAAACAAATGAAAGTAGAGAGGTATACAGGATGTCAAGAGAATCGGGCATAGTATGGAAGACATGCTGCGTACAGGGAGAATGGCTTAGGAACTCATCAGACCCTCATGGAGGGCCCCTTATGTGCCCTGTTAAAGACTTGAAATCTCATCTTAGTTTAGGCTACCATAATAGAATACTGTAGACTGAGTGGAATAGACGACGGGAATGTATTTCTTATAGTTCTGCTGGCTGAGAAGTCCAAGATTAAGGTGAGGATTATTTTCGTTTCTGTGGAGAGTACTTTTTCTGGCTCATAGATGGCTTCCTTCTCACTGTAGTTTCACGTGGGAAAAAGAGAGATGAGAAACAGAGAGAGAAAAATCTGGTCTCTCTTTTCATATAAAGGTACTAATCCTATCATAACAGCCCTATCCTCATGACTTAATCTAAACCTAATCACTCCTTAAAGCGCCTCACCTCCAAATATCATGTTAGGAGTTAAGGTTTCAACATACAAATTTGAGAGAACACAATCATTCCATCTATGACAGATTCGAATCTAAACTCAAAGGAAAAACACTAACAGTTTTGTAAAGGCAAATAAAATTAAGAGATTGGTGTATAGGTTACATGAATTGATAGGAGACAAAAAGACTCATTAAAATGTTATAGTAATTCAATTTAGAGGTATCATTTTTCATAAAACCTATAACATTGTTGCAATCACCATTTTTATGTAACTCTAAAGAAAAAAATACTGCCATTGAACTATGATTCGTTATTTTCTTGCATAGTTTTTTTTAATTTTATACTTATTTAAATAGTTATTTGAGAGAATTTTAGGCATAATTGTATTATATTTCACTCTGTATGAAGAGACTCTAAAAATTTGTGAAAAATGGTATTAAATTATGAGTTTATTTTGGTATAAAAATTCTTGAAATCCATAGATAGTTTTTTTTTTTTTGAGAGGTTTTTGCTATAGGGTGTGTGTACATGCCAGAAAGACAGAGAGAGACAGAGAGACAGAAAGTGAGAAGTCAACCCCCCGGGGGCGGGGGGGATGGCCACGCTGCAATTCCTTCTCCTCCATTCTCCTCTTGGGATCTTGGAAACACACACACACGCACCAGGTCCGGGACTTGAACCGTGGTCAACTACATGGGAGTCCAGAAACATAGCCTTTATGCCAACTGCTGGTTCCCATAGATAGCTTTTATAAAATACAATTTTCATGAACTTTTTGAAGACCCTCTCATATATATACAAAGAAGGAAAATGTGAGCAAAATACAGTGGTGAAGTTATTCTTGAAAATGTTTCATATTCACAGTCCATTTCTTCTGAACTACTTTTTTATTTTTATCTATTATGGTATATATTATTGCAGAGTTTATCCTCATATACACAGACACAGCAAATTTTTTTTTTTATTGCTAGAGGGTGTGTGCTCTTCATGGAGGGAGAGAAAGAGAGAGAGAGACGGCACTTCTCATGGGGCATGGTCAAACCACAATCCTTTTTCCTCCGTTTCTGCATCCCATTAGGATTTGGGGCACACTTACATATATTGCCAGCATGTTTTTTTAAGTTGCTGGGGCTGGGATTCAAACTGTAGTTGGACACCTTAGTCACCAGGGTCTAGAACCAGCACAGTGATAATATAGTGATGATTTTTGAAGTTAAAAAAAAGTTCACATTTTGTTTTCTATTTTATCATTCTTCTTTTATACCATAATCCTGGACATTGTTTTCTGTCATAGTCAATATTATGATAAATATCTTTATTATATTATCTCTTTATAAACTTTGGGTTAAAGTTACTAAAAGTGAAATGTCTGGATCAAGTAGCTTTCATATATTTAAAGATTTTGATACATATTGTCATCGTGCCTTCCAAAACCCATAGCAGGGACCAGCAGATGGCGTAATAGTGACATCACTGGATCCCATGTGGTCAACTGCAGTTCAAGTCCATGTAGCTTAAAACTCACTTCAGATGCATGTGTGCCCCAAAATCCTGAGAGGAAAATGGAGGAGAAATGATTGCAACATGGCCATCTCCCTGGGGACGGGGGTGGCGGGGGGATTTCTAGATTTCTGTCTCTCTGGCAAGCAAAATCTCTCTCTAAAAAAAAAAAAAAAAAAATTAGCAATTTATATTCTTCCCATTGAGATTGTCATCCTATTCCTGTCTTACCACATCTCTTTCATTGTGGCTTTTATTATTCTTTTTTCCTCTTGGCTCTTCAAGAGGTAAATGCTGATATTTTATTGTTGTGACTGATTTGTATTTCTTGATTACTGGGAAGCTGAATATATTTTAAATTTATTAGCTTATATATAATATATTAGGTCATTGGAAAAGTCATGGTGCATTTTTGCATAGGAAAAATATGTCATGACTTTTCCAATGATCCAATGTTTTATATATTAATTGTATATGAATATATTTTTTACATATATTTTACATTTATTATTCGTATAAATGTACTTACATAGTTGATCCTTGAACAACACAAGTTTGACCTGAAAGTGTCCACTAATATACAGGACTTTTTAAATAAATACTGTACATGTATTTTCACTTTCTTACAATTTTCTTTTCTCCAGCTAACTTTATTGTAAGAATGCACTATATAATGTAAATATATGTATAACATATAAAAGATATGTTAATTGATTGCTTATGCTATCAGGAAGACTTCCAGTCAACAGTGGACTTTTAGAGACCAGTCACATATTCTAGTAGTCAAGGAAACCAGACATCATCAACTACAGTTTGAATCCTAGCCCTGGCAGCTTGAAAATCACACCGGGGGACCAGCAGATGAAGTAATGGTTACATCGCTGGACTCCCACATGGCCAACAGAGGTTCATGTCTCAGACCTGGAGGTTTTAAAATTCACACTGGATGCATGTGTGTGAATGCCCAAAATTCCAGAAGGAGAATAGAGAAGGGATTGAGGCATTCTCATCCTCCTTGAGGGGTAATTTCTCACTTTTTGTCTCTCTGTCTTTCTATGTCTCTAATGAGCACACATGCCTTATAGCAAAAATCTCTATTTAAAAACAACAACAACAACAACAACAAAAAAAAAAAAAAAAAAAACCAGAAAAATGCACCGGGTATGTGTGTATGCATGGCCTAGATACTGATACGATAGAGAAACAGAGAAGGACTTGCAGCATGTCCACAGCCCATAGGAAGATTTTATCCGTTTCTCTCTCTCTCCATCCCTCTCCCCTCTCTATCTCTGTCTGTCTCTCTAGTAAGCACATGTGCAGTCTGGCAATTAAACACACACACACACACACACACACACACACACACACAAAATGAAACAGTAGGCATTAGCAGTTAAGATTTTGGGGCATCAAAAGTTACAAGTTGGGAACCAGCAGTTAGCGTAATGGCTATGTCGCTGGACTCCCATGTAGTCGACCGCAGTTCGTGTCCCGGACCCGGTGGCTTAAAACTCACGCCGGGCGTGTATGCGTGCGTGCCCAAGATCCCAAGAGGAGAATGGAGGAGAAGGGATTGCAGCGTGACCATCCCCCCTGGGGGGTGATTTCTCGCTTTCTGTCTCTATGTCTCTCTCTGTCTGTCTGGCGAGCGCACACGCCCTACAGTGAAAATCTCTCCAAAAAAAAAAAAAAGTTACAAGTGGATTTTTGATCATGCAGGAGGTTGACATATTTTATATAGATAGATAGATACAGATATATTTTATAGGTAGATATAGACAGATATAGATATGCTCTCTATATAGATGTGTGTGTTTATACACAAGTGCATACACATACTGGTTTTCATTCTTTGCCCATTTTCCTTGTGATATATTTGATTCAAATATTTTTTTAAATTCTTAAATAATTATTTTATTTAACTTTTTTTTATTATAAAAAACTTAACCAGAGAGAGATAGACCAAGAGAGAGAAAGTGAGAGAGCAAGCTACCAGATCCAGGACTCGAACCACAGTCGGCCATGTGGGAGTCTAGCAACCTTAACCACAGTCAGCCATGTGGGAATCCAGCAACCTTAACCACCAATGCCACCTGCCGGCCCGGATTTAAATAATTTTTAAAATATCATTTCCCCCTTTAAGTTCCAGACTAGTATTTTAGATTCATACAGGAATTCAGAAATACAGTCTCTAGTTGTAACTGACACTTTGTGTCAGCATAGTTTCCTATAATAAAGTTTGACTTATTAACTGGTCTGTGAAAATGTCTATATAATATTATCCTCAAAGAAGAATGCTACTATTAGTCTTAACTATTCACATCTATTTCAATAAATTTAAAGACATCTTATGCAAACAGCAAAACAGTATGTGCAGTTTCCATGGAAACATAAGCTAATATTAATAAGGAATAGTCCAGACAGGGCATCTTTCCAAAATTTCCCTAGAGACCCTTATTTGCAAACCATTCCTTGAGTAAGTTGTATATGTAAATGATACCACCTGATGCTAGTTACCATTAGTGCTGCCTAATAAAGATCTCACTATACATCTGATTATCATAAGGGAAAAGGTGATGTAAATTGTATTTCCTGCAAACTAATTTGGATTTTTATTTTAAATTGAAACTTAAAAGTAAAACCATTTCATCTTGATGTCCTAGGGAGAGTTGTTCATTTCCACACTAAAATTGAAATAAAAACAATAATGTAGTACACAATATTTTATTCAACTTTGAAAATACTGGCTATGAAGCAAACTTTCACTAGTGAATCAATATTATTAACTTGTATTATCAAAATGGAAAATATTCCTTAAGAAAATGGTCTTGGGACCAGCAGTTAGCATAATGGCTATGTTGCTAGACTCCCATGTAGTTGACTGCAGTTTGAGTCCCAGTCCGGCGGCTTAAATTCATGCAGGGCGCATGTGCTTGCGTACTCAAGATCCCAAGAGGAGAATGGAGGAGAAGGGATTGTGGCATGGCCATCCCCCCTGGGGTGTGATTTCTCACTTTCTGTCTCTCTGTCTCTCTTTGTCTTTCTGGTGAGCACGTGTGCCCTATAGCAAAAACCTCTCTAAAAAAAGAAAAAATAAATAAATAAAAATGAAAATTATAAAAAAAGAAAATGGTCTTGAACTGAGTCAGCCCAGTGGCACAGCAACAATAAGCTGCTAGGCTGATGCTGGATCCACATGGAAGATCACAGGTTCAGTTCCCCAGTCTACCTGCACATGCTAGGCACCTGCACCCATGATCATGGCTGGCTGGGGGGCTGAGAAGGGCAGGGACCTGAGTGTGGGACCCTATTGAGGGTACTGGGCTTTCTCTCATCCAGTAAATAATTTTTAAAGCCTTGAACAAAGTAAATGTTATACATAAAAGTGCCTAAATCTTTTTTTAGAAAAATACGAAATAATTATATGAGTCAGACTGTCAGCATTTATAATTACCATTCAGAAATGGAAAAGTTCCTATCCTGAAAAGGATCCCCTAGGGTTCAAATCACCTAGAGAACAATGTGTCATAAGCTACCCAGCTCCACAAATGAAGTATCACTACGTTTTTGTCCAGTTTTTAAGGCAAAATTCTCCTTTACTGCTGTTACTTTTTTCCTATATGTTCTAATATGTCACATTTGTCTGCAAAACACCTCAACTTAGTGCTAGCGGTGAGTCTAGATACATATGCTCTTCTTTAACAAGGCAAAGAGAAGTTATTCTCCTTATTGTCAAACAGGGGATAGGTTATCATAAAAAGATTATGAATATGAAAAACAGTTTTCCTGTTCAAAATTATTCTTATGTTCATAAGAATCATAACTTCCCTTTTTAAAAAATAATTCAAAGCTAGGTCACTTCACATTTGACCTTCCCAACTGTAATACTGACATATATTACCGTGTTATAGACAAGAAAAGTAGGACTTGGGGAGCTGAAGGGTCTTGCCCAAGTCTCACAGCTAGCAAGTTGTAGAGCCAGAACTCAAACTCACACTTTTAGCCTTTAAATCCTGAGAAGTTTTCATTTAGCTACTCTCCCTCCCAGAAGTATAGAACCTTTTAAAGGGCTTCCTTAAAGCAGGGACTGCAGAGAATAACACGGACATCTTTAGTACCCAAGTCGGCAAGTCCTTGCTGACACGGTGCTCTGAAGACAGTGTGCATACAGGCAGCCCTCTATATCCGTGGGGGATTGATTTGAGACTCCCCCAAGTACACCCAAACCAGCAGGTGCTCAAGTCCCTTATAGGAAATGGCATTGAATTTACATATTATCTATGTCATTTGCATATTCTTCCATATACTTTGTAAACTCTAGATTACTTATCATAGTTAATAGCGTAAACTCTATGTAAATAAGTGTTATATGGAATTTTTTTTTTTTGTAATTTTTTTTTCGTAAGTGTTTTTCGTCTGTGCTTGATTGCATTCGCACATGCGGGACCTGCAGAAATAAGCGTCGACAGTACCCCATGCTGTGGCGCTGTTTTGCCATCTTTGCGTCTCCACATGTTATCAGTGGGGGTGGTAAGGTTGTCAGTGGCAGTACTATTAAGGTCTTGGTCTGTAAGGGTCTACTTAATCAGGCCTCTGACCTCGCTTCAGGTCACTTGCCCCTGTGTTCACTCTGCTCCCTTATATTGATCTCCATTTCTCTTTTGTCATTTCTGTATCAGTCACAAAGGGAAACCTTATGAAGAAACTTCGAAAAGTGTTCCTTTCTTCAAAATAATAATGGAGATAAAGGGTAACGCCTGACTATGTTAAATTAATTCCATTGCTAACCTTTCCATGCGTCAGTTTCCTCACGTGCAAAATTGGTTAAATAGTAGTTCCTACCTCATGGGGTTATAAAGGTTATATGAGATAGTCCATGTAGAACGTTTATCCGGTAGTCAGAAAGGACTCTCTAAGTGACAGCTTATGAATGCATTGTTTTTTAACAGTGAAACACCTGACACTAGCAATCAGTGTCAAAATTAATCAACACTGGGAGAAAGAGTATTTATTCAGAGATCTTGCCGGCAAGATCTTGAACTAAGTATACAGAACATTGTATAGTACATGCAATATGAGATATTTGTGTGTAGCGCATTGTATGCATATATACAATGCGCTACACACAAATTTTGCAGAAAGGTGTGATTTGGTGTGGTAGAGTGGTCCCTTACTGAGCCTCCAGGTGTATTCTTTGGGATCTATGAACATTATGGGAAAGCCCTCTGAGCTCCGAGGCTCCCCCCTTACAGCTGTTATGTACAGTGTGTAAGAAATCAGGCTGAGGAGACAAGATCGGACAGGTTAAAAAAATTCTTAATTCCAGAGTAAGAATTTGGGAATTAATTCAGTAGGCAATAGCTTCAGTAGGGAAGCCGTTGTAGATTCTAGAGCTGGGGAACTTAAAATAGTAGACAAACAAATGTGGTCTTCCTAGGAGTCTCTCAAGGTTAATTCAAAGACTGACAAGAGTTCTATTAAGAGTTCCATTTGATGGCAATCAACAGATTAGGAGTTACCTATGCATTGTCTGCTTTCACTTAACAACAACGCTGAAGAATACATACTATTTCCACATCTTCTAAGGAAGACTCAGAAAGGTTAAGAACATGTCCAAGTTCATATGACTAGTAAGTAACAGAATCAGCACTCAAACACAGCGCTTTGGGTCCTCAAAGCCTGCATTCTTTCGACTATCCTACTCCAGTTAAATGGTCTTTAAAGAGGGAGAAGAAGGATGGTAAATGAGAGATGCAACAGAAATGAGGAGAAATGGACATGGTCTTAAAAGCAATAACCTTCACATCATTTAAAGGCTCTAAACACCAGGGACAGAAGCTTTCATTGAAACAATTAGAAAGTCACATTTCTCTGGAAATGGCTATTGAAATTACAGTAATGTTTCATGTAGTATTTTTATTTATATTTATAATTTATGGTAGACGGAGAAAGAGATAAGAGAGATGAAGAGAGAGAGGCACCCTCAACAAAGTCTCATAATGCCACCTCCCTCATCCCTCACTCTCTAGCTTTGTCAGAAGCCTGGACACTCCCACATGCTCAATGCATTTCAGGCCAGCTGGGCCAGGGACTGAACCCACCCAGGTCAGCCATTGGGCCTTCAGCTCTGCAGTTTAGTATACTGCTGATTGAGTCACCAGGCTGAGCCATGAGTGTTAAATAAGAATATCAGTTGTTAAAAAAAAAAAAAAATCAGTTGCAAACAACAAAATCACTCTTGTCTAGTATAAACAGGAAACAACTTTATTAATTTATATCAAGTTACATAAAGAAATCCCAGGTGGGCCAGAAAGGCCAAGCATTTGGGAAAGATGCCCAAACACACTTGCAGGAACAAACCTACCACAGCCAACCTCACAAATGGCACTGGGTAAGGATGCCAGAAGTTCCGCCCTGATGAATCACTTGCCTTCACCACCATGCTTACCAGATGTGTTTCACTGCATGGGCTACTCTTCCATATTGTCTCCTTCCCAATAGAAGCCTGGATGAGTTTGATCTAATTAGGGGAACCCAAGTCATATCTGTCTTAAATCATAAGAGAATCTAAAACTGGAATTATTTATGATTTTTGATTTTGGTTTTGTTGCATTTGTTTGTTTTCCTTTCTTTTTCTTTATTTAGCTTTGAGTAACTAAAACTCATAATCTGAGACACTCCTGAAATATGAGAAGTCTTCAAAATCTTCATGGAAAATGCATATTATGGGAAAGTTATGCATGGAGTTCAATGGGTTTTTTTGCAGCAAAATAAACTCATACTCTGAGACCATTTTTTCCATGAACTTTTTTGAAGTGCTCACATATAAGCTTGAAAGCAGTCTCAATAACAAATGTCCATTCTGATTAGGTAAAGAACCTGGGGATATTAAGGATCCAGCAGTATCTGTCTATCAGTCTTCAGGAAGAGATGCACTGACTATCATGTTCACGTTACTATTATGGAAAGGGAAGAGTGACTCACCAAATTTAATGAAAATATCCACAAAGGCTATCCACCTCCCGTGGGTTTTATTCATATTCACCTAGACTTTCTAAAATTATATATATATATATGTATATAAATCCCAAGCAAATTTATCTACCGAGGAGGGTAAGGGCTTGCCAACTACCAAGAAGAATAATCTGGTCTCCTCTGTGGTTACATTTTTGTTGATTTTGGTTGCGTTAGTAAATTAATTCATTCAACAATGTACCATGCATTATACTAGGCAGTAGATATCCATAAGGATCAGATCCCATCATTTCTTTGAAGAGCTCATAATCTGATCAGGAAAATAAACATGTAACAGAAAGGTGTGGAATGTTGTTGCAAATGCAAGTCAGATAAGAAATGATAAAAGCAAGGAAGTGCCTCTATGAAGGCTTGGCAATGAAGAACCAATCAGATGGAGAGGTGGGGAGAAGCAGGCTAGGCTGAGGAAAGCCATCAAAGTAAGGAACATTCATTAATCCTATCCATTCAAGTAGTCGCTGAGTGCCTACTCTGTGTGCCAAGCTCTAGGTTATAATAGAACATGCGAAAGAGGCTGGGAGAATGGTATGGCAGAAACAAGCACAGCAGCGAAGCTGACAGATGAAATTGACCTAACACTGATGTGCATGCTATGTTAAGAAATTTAGAATTTACCTTTCACGTTTTATCTTTTTAAAGTGATCTCTCCAGAGATTGTGTAGGAAAGATCCAGTTTCTTTTTTAAACTTTTTTGTTTATTGCCAGATGGTTCATGCTTTCTCCAGAGAGATTAAGTACCTTCCAATGAAGCATGGTCACACAGCAATCCTTTTTCCTTCATTCTCCCTTTCCATCAGGATTTTGAGTACACACACACATACCATAAACTCGTTTTCTAGCAGCCGGGGCTGGGATTTGAACCGTGGTACATCATGTGAAATCCAGCTCCCCAAGCACAGTGCTTAACCACTGCACTACATGTCAACCAATCCAGCTTCTTAAATCTCTCCCGCCTGAGTCTAAACATGTGACTTAATGTCCTACACTCAGCACTTTAATCTTTTCTTGTGTGTGAGCATATCACGTATTTAATTTATGTGACTCTGGATGGATACAACTATCTGTTTTGTTTTTACCTCCTTTGGTATTAGAGTGTGATCTCTGAGAATATAAGTATGTAAAAGGCAAGGATCCTCTTGGTAACTCACTTAACGATAGAAGATATCAAAGTTGAGCATTTGAACAAGGTTTCTTAGAGAAGAACAAAGTCTTGCAGTACATCCCTGTGAGACACCTGGGTAGCTGCTATTTTGACTTTAGGAAATAGTGGCAAGAACAATAATTAAGCATTGGCATTTGCATAAAGATAATGAAAGATTAATAGGGCAGAAGCAAATTAGATGTAAAGTCATGTATCCTTAATAGAAAGAGAAAAGCACAAAGGCAGAAGAAGAAAAGAGGTAACACACAATTGTGTATTATGCACCAGCATGAAACAATCACCTGCCAGCTACACTCACAGGGGAATAGGCTCCCTTTACACATGGCTTATATGCTCTTGTCTGTTGCACAGAGCTCAGAGAAGGTGCTGCTTGCTAGCTCGACATGTTCATGTTAAAGCCTTGTGGTTTTGGCAAAAGTAAGAGAAGAAAGGAGAAGGAAAACAGATATGATAGCAGGCACATCAACCGAAACACAGAGCCACTGTGCATTCATGACAAAGCAAATAAATTCTTTAGTCTATAAGGTCAAGACAGCAGGGCCTCTTGCATGAAATAGATGACATTTGTATGGAATGAGAATAGTGGATCTGAACTAAGGGACAGTTCTCCCAAATAACAGAATGCTTTCAAGACTCACAGTACTTGACTATTAGGAGCTGACAGGAGAGGAACAAAAGAGAATCAGGAAGCCAGCAGGCGAGCAGGCAGAATGCAGCTTGTGGTCACATGAGGTCTAGCCCAAACATTACCAGTCCTGATGCTCCATTGTCAGCCTGCTGAAAAGTCAACCAGGTTCCCACCGGAAATGCTCGCGTGAGGCTGGCTTTAAATCAGCTTTCAGTGCATTACTTTACAGTGAGAACCAATCTGACAAAACGATGCTATGCTTGTCCTCCATACAGCGCACTTCCCGAAATAGGTCATTTTAACCATGAATCCAAGTCATATAGTATTAAATGTCAGGAAAAAAAAGCAACTGGGTGATCTCATAGTAACAGTTCTCAAATTTCTATTGCCGTAACACATATAATATCTGACAGGTATTTCACATACATTAAAAAAAAAAAAACTTTCATGGGTATAGAAAGACATTGATATAAAATAGTCCCTCAATGAAATGATGTATGTATATAATAGAGACTTCCAGGTAGCCACCAAAATCTGCACTTTATAATCTTAAACTATAAATATAGATATAGAAAGATGATAGATAGATAATAGATAGGGCTGTCAGCAACGTAATGATGCAATTTTGCATAGAAAAACATAGAAAGAAATACATCATGATTTTTCCAACAATCCAAAATACATAGAGAGAGATTTCCCAGACTCCTTTGCAGAGAATATGACCATATGCCCAAGTTCTCACCAATGAAGTATGAGTGGAAATTACACGAACCTCTGAGTCAAAGACTGAGCAAGACTTCCAAGGTCTTATCCCCTTTCCTACTGACTGGAATCCATATACAACTCATTTTCAATCTTGACAGACAACTATCAAAGCCACCGTAGAGTAGCATGGATCCCCTGGTAAGCAAAATTTATTTTTATTTCTACAAAATATAGCATTAACTTTCCTAGTAATTAGTTTATAGTTAACATATTAGAATCAAAGATTTCCTTCCCCTAAGAACATATGTCTTTAACAGTCAGGAGCCTGTTGATGAACAGAAACAGGCCATAGTTGCATCATTTATAAAAAGAGGCTAATGACAAAGAGCCGTTATGAGGACTGAGTGAAATGAGTCTTAGAAATTGTGTTATAGAGGAGCTGGAATACAACAGGGAGTCAATAAGGTCGGTACTCCCAATTAACACTGATCAGGTTTCTGCTCCGGACAAGGAGACTCCCTCACTCCAATTACATGAGATCTGTATCATCCGAATGGAATTATTCAGCTCTTTTTAAAAAGATTCTTTAAAGTTTTAGGAGGAAGATATTACTGGCAGGGGACTCAGAAAGAGAAATGTAAAAAGAATTTTATATTAGAAAATACCTAAATAATTCAGTTGTTCAGGAAACTTAAAGCTCCACTTATTTTACTCTTTATGTTACTGAATCTTCAACCAGACTTACCTGTTGACTTGGAATAACCTTTCAAGAGAAAGACTAATCAAATTTAACTTTTCCACCTGTAACAGGATAAAGTTAAATGTTATAGCTATTCCCAAGATTTGTTTTAAATTGGCAGCCATTCTGTTCTGTACAGTAATACTGCATTTCCAAAAATACTCTGATTATGAATGACTATAGTGGTTTTCTTTTTATTATTTTAAAATGAAATATCCTAAAAAAGAAAAGTTTCAGTAACATTGATACTCAAAATAAATTCAAATTATGACTAGCACAGTTTTTAGAAAAGTTATAAGAACAAAGGCTTCATAAATTGCTTCTGATATGATCAAACTCAGTTTTAAAATAACACCAAGTAGCCAAAACTCTTTGATAATATGCCAAGATTTTTTTTTAATTAAAAAAAAAGTAATGTGAGATTTGGTTTCAAAATCTGTCATTAGAAAGCATGTTGTTAAAAAAAAAAAGAAAGAAGAAAAAAAGAAACCCTAATGGAAGGCAGTTTGCCAAAATGTCTGGTTCAGGTTTAATTTTTCAAAAATGTTTCAATACAGACCACATGCCCAGCTCTGTGCTAGGGTTGCTGGAATTTAAAGGAAACACACAATGGAGTTCTTACCTGCTGAAAACTTGCAATCTTATCAAAAAGAAAAATTATACTCCTATGAAATAAAGAATTACACAGCTTAGAATTAAGTGCCAGACTGTGTGAGGCATGTGGTTAATCCTACAGAGAAACAGAAAGAAGACAAAACCAGAGTTATAGGAGCTATTAAGCTACAGACATTTGCATTAAATCATTTTGTTTTTCATCCTAATATAGAACTAACTACTTCACAATGAAGTGTTTTTAAAAGCAATTAAAATCACCTATTGATGAAATATTGCCGGTCTTTCCGAGAAGCAATTTGAGCATCATTTTTCTGAACTCCTACTGCATAGAGATGCCTCACATCTTTAAGATACTTAAGCTTTTCCTGATGCCAGAAAAGGCAGGAATATTTATGTTAAGGACCCAAAGTCAGGTCCATACCACTCATTGCTTTGACAAAGAGACGTAAGTTGGTGAATAAGGAAAGGAACTTATTTCAGTGAGACCAACATCAGGGAGAGAGTAGACTGGAGTCCACTGCCTCCATAGTACTGCGCAAGATAAAAAACGTATACAGGGGAAGAGGTCAGTGTGAGATACATTTAGAAACAAAGGGCAAGTTATTTATTGTCTTGATGCAAAATGACAAAGAGGCAGGAGGCTTGGT
>NW_006159583.1:3554103-3570534 GCF_000334495.1 Tupaia belangeri chinensis
TCACTGAATCACAAGGAGACCTGATAATGTCAGGGCCCAAGCACTGGTTGGCCGGCACTTTCCATTCTGGGAGTGCAAAGCAGGGCAAAATGATAGGTTTCCATTCTTTGCAAAAAGCTTATAGATGAGTGATGATTATTATCAAGGCAGCATAGCAAATGGAGTCAATAAAGACAATTTTTAGATCCTGGTTTAGAAGCAGTAAGGATCTAGGTGTGGCTTTGCACTGCTGAAGCTGATAAAATCTTCTTTATATTGGAGAGGGTTGGTGGAGTCTTGCCCTCTCTATACCCATAGCTCTGTATCTGTAAAGACTCGACATGGTTATTGTGAACCTACACTAGTTAATCATGGGACTCCATCTATTGTGAAAGAGGTTAAAGATTAGGTTCTGTAAGACTCATTGTAAAGTGAAAGCTAGAGATTAAGGACTGATTTCCTTCAGTTTAACTTATTATAGTAAGATGTATCCCGAGACTAAGAATAATATAGAGTCACTGGTTCTCTTACAGGTTGATTACACCCCTTCCTGAGCTGGTATAGCTTGAACATCTTCCTGTGTTTAAATAATTACATCAGAGCCACATAATCATTTTGTTTCCTTGTATATAGTTTGAAATGTTGCTGTTTGCCATAAAGCAATATTATTAGTAATTTATCAGATTTTTATCAAAACAAGAAAGTATTTAGCCAGCATCTGAAGACCTGATTTCAGCTCCTGCTTCTCAGCTGATAGGCCTGCTTTGGCTAACTTATGATTCTTGTGCAATAAAAAGAGCACAGGTCTTTGAAATTAGAAAAATATTTGTCTTTGAATCTGTATGACCTATCTGACCTTGAGCAAATTACTTAGCTTCTTTAATACTCAGTTTTCTTATCTACGAAATGAGATTAATTATTCCAGCTGTGCAAAGCAGCACTGAGGTTAGTCAAAAACAGCAGAAAAATCTAAGAGAAAGTTGAAGACACGCAGTAAGAGAGAGCTAAAATTATTTTCCTTTGCCAGCATATAATTTTCATATCATTACTAATCCTGTTAGAAAAATCCCCATCAGCCCAGCTGTGCACGTATTTGTCTTAAATGGTTTGTAATACCATGTCAAGAATTCCGAAATCTAAAAGCTCTGAGATCTACAAGATTGTTGTTTTTATTTTCTATCTTTGAGTAATAAAACTTAACCTGAACTGATGTATACAATCTGGTTTGTAACTTTTATATATCCCATTTTGCCTGAACACACATACAAGAAGATTTCCAAAGTTCATCAAAAAATAGAATTAAAGTATGAGTTTATTTTGATGCAAACATTTTTGAAATTCATGCATGGCTTTTTCATAATATCCATTTCCATGAACTTTTTGAAGATCTCCTGGCCCACAAAGGTTTTGCTGTTAGATTATGGGACAGAGCATTGCATTTCCTAATGCTGAAATATGTGCACTATAGTGTCTTTCTAAAATTTTTCAATATCCGAAATCCATCTATTCTATGGATGTCAGATAGACTATGGAATCCTAATATTTTCCCATTAACTTTGTCTTTACTGCTGCAATTTGTTGGTTTTTATGTATGTATCTGTGGGCCACTTATTTTATTTTTGGGGGAAAATGTCTGGCCCTCTGCCCTTTTTTGAGTTAGATTATTTATCTTTTTGCTATTGAGTTGTTTAACTTTATATTATCTTTTGCTATCGAGGTATGTAAGTGTATATTTATTTGTATATTAATCCTTTATCAGGTATATGATTGCAAATATTTTATTCCATTCTGTAGGATGCCTTGTCTCTTTTGTCAATTGATTCTTCTGCTATGAAGAAACTTTTTAGTTTGATAATATCTCTCTTGTCTATTTCAGCTGTTGTTGTTTGCACTTTTAATGTCATATCTAAGAAATCATTGCCAGGACCAATATCATGGAGCTTTTTTCTATGTTTTCTTCTGATAATTTTACAGTTACAGATCTTATATTTAAGTATTTAATTTATTTTGAGTTGAGTTTTGTGCATGTTGTAATGTATGAATTTAATCCCATTATTTTACGTGTGGCTATCCCATTTTCACAACAACAATTGTTGAAGAAATTATCTTTTCTCCATAATGTATTATTGGTACCTTTTTTGAAGATTAATTGACCATATATACCCAGGTTTATTTATGGACTCTCTGTTCTGTTCCATTGGTCTATATGCTTGCTTCTATGCCATTACCATATTGCTTGGATTAATGTAGCTTTGTATGATATTTTAAAATAGTAAATATAATGTCTCCAGCTTTTCTCTTCTTGCTCAAAAATATTTCAGCTATTCAGGGTCTATTGTGATTCTACATAAATTTTAGAATTGTCTATTTCAGTGAAAAATGCCACTGGGATATTTTTCTTTTTCTTTTTTTTCTTTTTTGTTTTGGATAGATTTTTGCTATAGAGCACGTGCATTTGCTGGAGAGACAGAAAGCAAGAAATCACTCTCCATGGGGGATGGCCATGCAGTAATCCCTTCTGCTCCATTCTTTTCTCAGGATTTTGAGCATACACACATACATAATCACTTCCCAGGGAGAATGACCACGCCATAAGGTTTTTTTTGTTTGTTTTTGTTTTCAAAGATTTATTTATTCATTCACTCATTCATTTTAAATTTGACCAGAGAGAGACACACAGAGAGAGAGAGGAAAGTGAGAAAGCAAGCCACCAGGTCCAGGACTTGAACTGTGGTCGGCCATGTGGGAGTGTCCAGCACCTTAACCACCACACCACCTGCTGGCCACCATGAGTTTTAAGCTGCCGGGTCCAGGACTCAAAACATGGTTTACTATGTGAGAGTCCAGCAATGTAACCATTATGCCATCTGCTGGTCCTGCCATTGAGAATTTTTTATAGAGCTTACATTGACTCTGTAAATCATTTTAGGTAGTATAGACTTTTTAATAATATTAATTCTTCCCATTTGTGAACCTGAGATATCTTTCCCTTTATTTGGATCTGCTTTTAACTTCACCCATCAGTGATTTATAATTTTCAGTGTACAAATTCTCCACCTTTTGACTAAGTTTATTCCTAAGTATTTTTGTAAGTGAGATTGCTTTCTTAATTTCTTTAAATAGCCAGAAATGTTGTGATTACAAAGAGATATTACTGCCAACTATAGAAAATCTGTGAATTCTCATTTTCAAATTCATCTCCCAGGTATCCTTCCAAAGAGATGAGTAGTATTTTTGGTTTTGGATTACAAAAGCAAAAAGCCAATTTTATTTTCACTTTTTAAATCCATTTAAATTCAATATTGAGCCTAGAAAAATAAAGTATCAATCTGTTTCAATTCCCACACTCCCAACTGAAAAGCAAAACAAGAAGAAAGCCTATATTCTTACTTTTAAGCTTATCCTAATAGAGCACATGATCAGAATTCTCTAAGTTTGTTGTTGTACTTACTGCTACTTTAAAGGTAAGAAATATACTGAAATCAAAAGAGTATTTTCAGCAAATAAATTTTCCATGCCCAACAAGTTGCTGAAGCAAAATTGATGAGTCAACTGCTAAAATAAGAAGAAATATTTTTTTTTTCTTTTAGTGGAATAAGCTGACACTCAACTAAGAGCAGTCCCCCTGACTGCTTAAGGAATAATGAGACTTCTCTGGAAGGTTCTTAAGAGATTTAGTATCTCTAAATGTTACTATATGCCTAACAGTACGAGAGAAAAAGTACAATGCGGACAAAGAAGCATATACACCTCTTCAGGTGAGATCTACATCTGGAAGCATAATCAATTTGTAGCTACCAATGTTCAAATCTTTTGTTTAGAATAATTCAGAGCAAGTTTTTCTAGAAATTAATAAAATAGATTTTAATGTGATTGGACTTGATTAACAAAGTTGTTGCTTATTATTTTAGAGCTTCAGCATTTTTTACAAACTAAATGTCTAAACCTTTTTTTTTTTTTTTAATTTTACTATAAGATATGTGCACTCACCACAGAAATAAATGAGAGATCACTTCCCAGGGAGAATGGCCACACCACAATCTCTTCTCTTCCATTTTTCTCCTGGGATTTTAGGCCCACATGCATACACTCCCAGTGTACTTTTCAAACCACCAGGTCTAAGACTCGAACCATATAGTTGGCTATGTGGGATCCAGCCACCTTAATCAGTATGCCATCTAGCTGGCCTTATAAATATGCTCAAGATATTTAAGTTGGAATAAATTGGGAGTGACAAGGAAGTGCTAAAGATTATAAAAAGAGCTCATTATTTAGGGTCCTCAGTGGTTTGGTCTTTCCACAGATAATCTATTTACCAAAAAGATAACTGTCATTCAATAATAGAGCAATAAGAATATCAGGGACCAGCAGATGGCGTAGTGGTTATGTCACTAAACTCTTACATGGCTGACTACTGTAGGAGCCCCAGATCCAGTGGCTTGCAACTCATGAAACTCACCCAGGGTGTGTGTTCATACATACCCCAAATCCCAGAAGAGGATGGAGGAGAGGGGATTGCAGTGTGGCTATTCCCCCAGAGGGCAATTTCTGGATTTCTGTCTCTCTTGTGAGCATACTTACCCTATAGCAAAAATCTGCCTAGGGGAAAAAAAAAAAGAGAGAGACAAAGAGACAGAGAATATCTATTATTCTGCCACTTTCAGACCTATAGTCTATAGGCTGTATTACCTAAAATAAATAAATAAATAAATTGACTCAAACACTTTGTCTATATGATACATCTGACTAAAAGTGAATGTATAATTAAGTGCATATTTTACTGTTTACCCCATTGCTTGAAATCTTTTCAAGCCTGAAGTTTATTTTGTTCATTTGAATATAATGACTGCCACGTATCTGGTAAATAAAATGTGACAGGAAGTTTGCCATAAAAATGGAGCTCCCCTCCCATGCCTGGGACCACTTCCCACTCTTGTTCCATGTGTTCAATAGCCATCCTACAACCATGACCTTGGAGGATCTGAGGTTGGGACTTAGCCTTACCATCAAAGGACATGCCTCTTGGTCTGAGTCAGAGTCATAAATTTAGTCACATAAAAATGTCATCTTCAGTGGTGCTCATCTAAAATGTGCTAGGACCTATAAAGTTCTTGTTAAGTTCATTTCCATTTCCAAGGGAAAAAAGAACATCCAGAATACAAATACATTAATGTCCTTCCCACAAATTCAAAAGTAGTTTAGAGAGTTTTACCACCATATGTTCAATTATAGGGTAGAAAAATAAAACATATTTCACATTTTCGAAGCAGTGAGATGCTAATTATTGATTTGTGAAAAGCTAGAAGCCCTTTTGAAATAACAGAGCATCAGTTTTGAACTTGAAGCAGATGTTGGCACCCTGGATGACTCATTATTCTTATACACTGTCAAAGCACTTGCCCACTGGGCCTCAGATTAAATTTCAGAACTCAGGCAACAGCACTAACTTCTGAGGAGTAAATGTCACTAGAATGCTATTTCATATCAGTGACAGTGGCTTCTTCAGAAAATTAAGCTTTTTTCTATGTCAGCAAGCACAGTGACCATTGACCCACCTCTGAATTAGTTCAGCCTGGCCAATAATAGCCAAAGAGCTCTACTCTAAAATCAAGTACAATAACTGCAAAACAAGCTGAGATCTAGGACTTGGGCAGAGCACCTTATTACTAACATCACGGTTATTATCCTTCAAAGTTCATTGCACTTCTGAAGATCTGGAGAATATGGAGATAATTTAGTCTGTTGTAATCTAAAACAGACAGTATCAATTTGGCTTGATTAATTCAAGTATTTTTTCAGAATCATCAAAAATGATCTGAAAGTTGGCATTACACATTTTTTTAAATATATTTAGGCTGAAAAACTTCATTCTAGTTTCTAATTTTGATTTTAAAAATAGATCCCAAGGGCCAACCAGTGGCATGGTGATTAAGGCAGCTAGATCTCACATGGCTGACTGGTGGTTCATGTCCCAGACCCAGTGGCTTGAAAACACGTGGGTCATGCATGTGTGTATTCCCAAAATCCTAAGAGAAGAGTAGAGAAGAGATTATGGCGTGGCTGTCTCCCCATGGGGTAAATTCTCATAACCCCTCTCTCTATTTCTCTGTCTTTTGTCTCTCTCTGGAGAGCACACATGCCCAATAGCAAAAATAAACAAACAAAAAAATCACAAAAACTGTGTCCAAAATTAAATTATAGGGCATTAGGAAGTTACATGTGGATTATAACTTAATTTCATGTTAAAAGAGATGATCGTTTATGTGATATCTAGACTGGGAGGAATCTTTAAATTTGAAAGTATTAGACCATATCACAAAGGAAAATATCAGTAGATTTACTTTCATAAAAATGTAAAATGTACATATCTTGGGGCCAGCAGGTGACTTAGCGGTTATGTCACTGGACTCCCACATTGCCACCCAAGGTTTGAGTCCAGATCCAGTGGCTTGAAACACACCAGGCGTGTATTTGTGCATACCCAAGATCCCAAGAGGAGAATGAAATGGAGAAGGGATTACAGTGTGGCCATCCTCCTGGGGGGAGGTTATTTCTCACTTTCTCTCTCACTATCTTTGTTTCTCTCACTCTCTTTCTCCAACTAGTGCATGCACTCTAAGGAAAAACTCTCTAAAACAAAACAAAACAAAACGAGACAAAACCTGTGGACATTTGCAAACAGTGGCAGAAGATAAATATATGTCTTGAAACTATAATTGAATTTAAGAACAACTTAAGTAGTATACCTTATCATACATGGAGAAGTAGGCATTACAGAGGGTGTCCATAAAACCTAGAAACGCATATGTATTATTTATCATGTATTCTAATGTAGTATAAATAACCCACTTATTGTATATCCATCCACATTTTCAGACTCAGTAATCTCCTGTAGTGAGAGACAAAATGATAGTATACTTTGTTTTGTAATCAATTTCAATTGTCTTCTATTATTGAACATCTAGGTTGCTTCAGATATTTTACGTGTGTGGCAGATTAAAAATGAAATGCACTGAATCCGCTTTCTTTTGTAACCTTATGACAACTTATGACTTAAAGGTCCCATTAAGACTTGGCTTAGCCTGGTGGTGCAGGTGGTGCAGGAGGAGCAGTAAACTGGACTCTGGTGCTGGAAGCCAAGTGGCCGACTGTGATCCTCTAGTCAGCCTGGAAACATCCTGGATGTGCACGCTCAGGCCCAGGAACTTGAGAAACTGGAGGCCTGGGGAGAGGGGATCAAGGCATGATAAGACCCTACTGAGGATGCCTCTCTCTCTCTTCCCCTCTCTACTCTCTCTCTCTCATATCCCTGCATGTCCTTACTATGATAAATTTTTTTCAAAAAGGACTTATTTAGGATGAAAAAGAAGATGTAAGTATAATTACATCATTTTCTTTGTAGCTACCTCCCTCTCTGGAGGGAGTAATCAAAAGCCATATTGACACAACCCAGTCAATAAATAAAGTATACCGCTTTTACCTGTGATCTTACCTTAAACATGACAGTCAGTTTTATAATAAACTGCCTCAAAATTGCTTAACAAGACTATGTGCCTACATTTTAATTAACCTTGCTTGAACTGATAGTGCTGAGAAAATATTTCCACATGCATACACACAAACCTGTAAAGTACACTATTTTAAATTAGCAATCCTCCTGTGAAGATGCTTAAATAAAAGGCAAATACCTTCTAGAACCTGTTCTCACATTTGGTACTTCCTAGGTTTCTTAGTGCAGACCAGCCGGTTGGTCTATATCCACAAGTCTATATCTAGCACATGCAACCCTCCAGCAGGCCTGACCCATTATTCTCTCACTGATAATAGCTTTGCCTCTCATCCGACTCAGAGACTAGGTGATTCAGAGAAGAATCAAATAATTTGTTAACATGGTCCAAATGTGTAAATGCCAGAAAGAAAAACAGCTCATTCTGGGATTAATATGGGTGGAAGGGATTTTGATTGATCAGACAAGACTCTAAGAAGAATATGAAATATGAACCCCGCTCTGTGAGTGATACAGTCCATAAAGCCAAACAAGGTTTAATTGCAATGCGTTATTTGAGTATTGACTCAGATTAGATGTATTCCTGATTTTGTTCTGGCCATTACACAGTTTCTTCCAGATGAGGACTCTTAGTCAATCTGAATGAAAAGAGTCAGTGAATTATTTGAAGGACACCTTTATATTATCTTTTAAAGATATCTGTTTGTTCAATCAAAGGAAAACGTCCACTATGAAGAATTTTATTTTTAATCACACACAAAGTTGAACATAGCCTTCAATGACATCTATCTTTAGCTTTAAGGCAAGAAGTGATTTTTTTTTCAATTTTTATTATTATTTATACATTGAATTGCTATACATCAATTAGATTATGAAGAGACTTTACTCAGAATGATATATACCTTAGGCCAGCCCAGTTGAGAATACTACATATGTCATCATCAACAAGTAATAAATCTGTGATATTTGTGTCCCAAAAAAGTCTTCTCTATTTTTTCCCTAAATTTCCCTTTATGCACTCTTCCCCTCTCCCACTCTCCTTCCACTTTGTCCCTACTGTCCATAAAAATCTTCTGTGCTTTTATGTCCTCCAGTCAGTCTTTCAGTCTCTACAATAGAGTGCAGATGGTTGGTATGTGCTTCTTCTTCTTTTTTTTTTTTTTGGAGAGGTTTTTGCTATAGGGCATGTGCACTCACTGGAAAGACAGAGAGAGATACAGAAAGTGAGAAATCACCCCTCCCCTGGGGGGATGGCCATGCCACAATGCCTTCTCCTCCATTCTCCTCTTGGGATCTTGGGCACACATGCACATGCGCCCAGCGAGAATTTAAGTCATCTGGTTTGGGACTTGAACTGCAGTCGACTATGTGGAAGTTCAGTGAGATAGCCGTTACACCAACTTCTGGTCCCAACAGTTGGTATATGTTAAGTGGAGACATACAATGTCTCTCTTTCATAGCCTGACTTCCTTCACTCAGCAATAAATCTTCCATGTTCATCCACTTTCTATCAAATGCCAGGGCTTTGCTGTTTTTTTTTGTTGTTGTTGTTGTTTTAGGGCTGAATAGTATTCCATGGAGTATATGTGTCACATTTTTTCAATCCATTTATCTGTTTGTGGACATTTGGGTTGGTTCCATGACTTAGCAATCATTAACAATGCCACAAGAAATATAGATGTGCAAGTATTTTTTTGAATGAGCATTCTCCTGTCCTTTGGGGAGATACCCAGGAGCGGAATTGCTAGATTGTATGACAGTTCTACTTGAAGGTCTTTGAGGAACCTCTATATTGTTCTCCACAGTGGTTGGACCAATTTACATTATCACCAGCATTATAGGAGAGTTCTCCTTCCACCTCATCCCCTCTAGCACTTATCAATTTTTGGTTTTCTAATCTTTGCCATTCTGACTGGAGTTAGGTGGTATCTCATTGTGGTTTTGATCTGCATCTCCCTTACAATGAGGGATGTTGAACATTTTTTCATATGTTTTTGGCTGCTCTTATATCTTCCTTAGAGAGTTGTTTATTCAACTCATTTTCCCATTTTTTAATTGTATATTTTGTGGGTTTTGAGTGGCAAGTTCTATAGCCATCTGTCAAACCCATCTAATTTATGGTAACATTTATGTTCTGTATCTCTTTGCTTATTTTTTGTATCATTAATCTGTCTAAAAGAGATAATGGGGTGTTGAGATATCCAACAATTAAAGTATTACAGTCTATCTCTCTTTTTAGATCTAGAAGTCTTTCCTTTACATATTTGGGTGCTCTGGAATTGGGTGCATAGATATTGTAAGCGTTATATCTTCTTGATGAATTAGCCTTTCTTTGTCTCTTACAGTTTTTGTCTTAAAGCTTATTTTTTTCTGAAATCAGTGTAGGGACTCCCACTCTTTTTTGGTTTCCATTTGCATGGAATATCTTTTTCCAGCCCTTCACATTTAATCTATGTATGTTTTTATCCATGAGATGGGTTTCTAGTAGGCAGCAGATGGAGGGTTTCTGATTTTTTTATCCACTGAGCCAGTCTGTGTCTTATGATGAGAGCATTTAGTCCATTAACATTCAATGTTATTATTGATATTTCCAGACTTGTCTCTACCATTAAGTTGGCCGTATTCTTGATTGTTTCTTGTGCTTTTATTTCTGACTGACTGTCTTTATTTTTCTTGGTATAGTACTCCTTTCATAATTTCTTGAAGAGCTGGTCTGGAGTTGCTAACTTCTTTTAGGTTTTGTTTATCTGAGAACATTTTAATTTTTTTTTTCCCATATGAAAGAGAATCTTGCTGGGTATAATATTCTGGGTTGAAATTGTTTTTTCATTTAACATTTTAAATGTATTTCCCCATTCTTTCCTTGCTTGCATTGTATCTGATGAGAAGTCTGGTGTTAGCCTGATGGTATAGCCTTTGTAAGTGACTTGATGTTTCTCTCTTGCCAATTTTAGTATCTTGTCTTTGTCTGTGGTTTTGTCAATCTGGCTATGATGTGTTGTGGAGAGATCATCTCAGATTGATTCTATTAGTGGCTCTTTGTATTTCTTGGGTCTGAATGTTTGAGTGTTTCCCTATACTTGGAAAGTTTTCTTCCAGGATTTCATAGAATAGATTATCAATGCCTTTATTAGTTTCTTCACTTTCTGGGATATCAATTATTCAGATGCTTGGGCATTTAATAGTATCTAGTATTTCTCTTATATTATCTTCATTTTCCTTGGTAATTTTCTCAATATTTTTGATATTTTTTTCTAGGTCAGAGGTTTTGTCTTCTACCTCCAATATTCAGTCTTATGCATAATGTAACATGCTTTTAGTACTTTCTGATTTCCTGTATTATAACCTTCATATCTAACAGTTCTGTTTGATTTTTTTATGGTTTTTAATTCATCTTTTATATTGTGAAAGGATTTCTTTATCTCTTGAAGCTCAATGTCTCTTTTCTCTTACATCTCATAGTTTTGTCACCATAAATGGTCTAAATTCTTTTTCTGACATTTCATTAATATCCTTTAGTTTTTTCATGCTTAGAGAAGAGTTACTATGTTTTACTGGTGGAGACATATTACTTGGTTCTCTCATCCTTGAGACTCTTCTCTGATTTTTAGTCATTTGGCAATGTATTTACTTTTGGCTAATTTCTCAGAGAAGTACTCTGTAACTGTGAGCTCATGTGTTTCCCTTTACTGTGAAATAATTTGGTGCTATTTTCTCCCTTCTACTGTGTTTTTCAATGTTGTAATCACAGGAGGAGTTTGGAATCAGATTTATGAAGTGGAATGTCTCTCTTTTTACAACCAGTTCAGTGAGGACCAAAGAATTCTCTGAGTCTCATCATATTCAGATGTTTGGCTACTATGCACCTAGAGCTCTCCTGTAAGTGGGTAAGGGCCAGGCAGTAAAATGAGAAAGTAAGGTAAAAGAAAATGAAAGTAGAAAACAGAAATAATAAGAAAAGGCAGAAAAAAAAAAAAGCAGGAAGGAAGAAAACAAAAAGAATAGAAAAAAGCAGAAAACATGTTCTAGAAAATAAAATTACATTAATAATGAATCCCCCAGGCTGAGGGCTTCACAGCAGTGAAGGGGGACCCAGGGAAGGGTAGGAGAGGCAGAGATGGAGATGCCTGAACATGTTCTGTCATTACTAATGCCTATGGTCTGGAATTGGGGGGGGCCAGACTGGGGGCTTCACAGCAGTGAAGGTGGACTCAGGGAAGGTGAGAAAACTAATACACATCTTAAACGAAGTTGATTTACTGGTAAATTTTGCATTATTTGTATTTTCCAAGAAACCATAGTAGCCAATAACTCCCCAATTGACATATTATAAACCAGACTTGTAAACTTGCTTTTGAAGCCTCTTTTACTCGAGCAAAATTCTCAACAACAAAGTCTTTTTCATAAAGACTTTTATTTCTTCACAAACACAAAACCATACACTCTGGTCTGTGAAACTGAGATAATGAAAAACAAATTCATGAGTTACCTTTTCCTGGAATCTGAGGATGCTGAAAATAATGAATAAATACAAAATTATCTAAGAGAGGAAGGAAGGGAATGAGGGAGGTTAGAAACAGAGGGAGAGAGGGAGGAAGACTGAAGAAAGGAAGGAAGGACAAAGAAGGAAAATGATGTGAAACTATAATCAAGTTTAATAAAGCTTAAACGCAGCCAAGCACCAGGTTAAACTTAATATTTTCTAGTTTGACATTTTCTAGGCATCTATTCCTCTTAATGTATCAGAGATTTATAAATATTTTAATAATTTCAATAAACCAAAGTAGTACTGGCAGTAGTAAAAGTAGTAAAAACTACAAGTGGTTTACTCCTTTCTACAATGTGATACTTTGATTTTTTCTGCAAATTTTAGCAAACTCAAATGAACAATCACAGCCAATGGATAAGAGACAAGTTTTGGTATAAGAGTAACAACTTTACTCAAACTAAAAACCAAACCTATATCATATATACAGCTATTATATAACAAGTATCTAGCTAGAAACTAAATCTTAATGATTATGCATACACTACTTGTGGAACTCTATCCTTACATGTTAGCTTACATAATTAATGTTAAACATGATACACACAACATAGTCAACTGGAGAAGAGACAGAAGAATAAAGAGTTTAATGAACCAAGCCCCAGGTCTCAGGATCATTCAGAATTCTGCAATTAAGTTGGGGCCTGATGCTGTCCTGTCTTGCAAGGATGTCTCAAGAAGGTGGCTTTCTTCTTGGGACGATGCTGCAATACAAGGATTTTAGTATGAGAGATATTCTGAGAGTGAATGCATTGTACTGATAGTTCTTGATCTGTGCCCAGTTTCTTTTTTTTTTATTTCAAAAGAGCAAGCTCAGTTGCTTATCAAATGTACCATATGAGATTCATTTGCATGTTGAATGAACAAGGGCATTCATGAGAGTAGGGGTCAAGTGACTCTTACAAACAAATTACACTTCAAAACAAGCTTATAATATGGAGTCACTCTGTACAAATACATTGTAAATTGTACTTGATTTACAAATATTGGGTTATCAGAAAAGTCATGATGCATTTTTGCATAGAAAAATGCATTGTGACTTTTCCAACAACCCAATATGTCTCTTTATTAATATTGTAATTTTAAATGTATTCCTTTGGCCCCAATAAACTCATTGCAAAATATTTAATATTTATGAGCTTACTTTTTATGGAAATGTCTTAAGATACATTATTTTAACTAACATTACAAGTTAGAATTCTAAAAAGCATTAGGTACTAAATTCCTTAGTAATTATTGCTTTAACATATCATTTCATCGTGCCTTCTTAGTATAGATAATTAAGGTTTATACACTAACATACAGTAAAATTCCCTGTTCCTAAAGTATAATTATGTTCTAAATGATAGTAACAAATTCTTAACATAACTAAACACAGGTAACCAAACAAAAACTTGTTTGAATAGCTTATATGTTCAAGATTATGAAACAGTATCTTTTAATTCAATGTTGTTTTGCTTATGCTTGGATATACTTTTCTATATGCTGCTTGTGTAACAGAATCATATACCCAGTGACTGCATCTTCCTTTATGCATTGAGTAGCTGCCAGATCCAAATGTCGTCTGTGATGTCGCAGTTTTAATCCATCACCATAGCTCTTATACAAACCTAATGTCTTTTTTGAATATACTAAACCACATGTTTTTCTACAACAACAAAAAAATAAATGAATGAATACAATAAATTCAGTCTAATCAAGTTGGTATGGAACTTTGTTATGTAAACAATCCATATGACCAAGTAAGATTGTTTACATACCAGGTAGAGGGCTTATTTTATTTACTCAACATTGTACTTATACATTTTTTCAAGTTTTTAAATGTTTTTCTTTCTTTTTTTTTTAATTCATAATAGAGCATGTTCATATACACATGAGAGAGAGAGAAGAATGTGAACACCCTACAACTACACATGGTCTGGCCACCGCATCACCCTTTTCTCCACTCCTCCAGCCCATTGGATCTTGGGCACTTCCACACACGTCCAGCATGTTTCAGGCTGACCAGGCAGGGGATTTGAAACACAGTGGCCGTGTGAGATCCATCCTCTGCTGAGCAGTGTATCACCACCATGCCGCAGAGCTAGCCCGCTTCTCTATTCTTTACTGCAGGGTACCAATTCTGAGTAATATCAGGAGCAGAATTTTTCTTTTTGTTTTTGTTTTTAATTTTGCCAAAGGTGCATGTGTGTGCTCACTAGAGACAGAGACAGAGAGAGAGGAGAGAAAGTGAGAAATCATCCCCTTTACGGGGAATGGTCACGTTGCAATCCCTTCCCTTTATCTTTCTCTCCTTTTCGAATTCTGGACACACATCCACATGTACCCAGGGTATTTCTCAAGTTACTGGGTTTGGGACTCAGCCACATAGTCTACCATATGGGATTCAGCAACTTTGACTGCCATACCACAGGCTGGCCCTGGTTTTTTGTTTGTTTGTTTGTTTGTTTAGCTTATATATGTATTTCTTCCATAAGCAAGAGAGATAGCACTCCCAAAAAGTTCTTGGTATGGCAATCCATCCCCAGCCTCAGCCAGCCTTGGATCATGGGCACATGTATGTCCTGCATACTCAGTGAACTTTCTGATCACAAACTCAGAACCTTCTCATATGGGATTGCATTGCAGAACATCTCGTTTTGCCTTTGCACTACCATTTAAGCCTTAGAAGTAGTGTTTTAATAGAGGACTTTAAAGAGCAACACCAAAGATGCCTTTTGAAAACTTAAAACATTTTAAAATTTTAAGGAAAACAAATGACTATTTAGGAGAAAAAGAAACAACAGAACTCATATTATAAAATTACCAGTATCTATAAATATAATAAGCAAAAATATGTATGCCAGCTCCAAACAATAGAGAGGTTGACAGAATGTCTTGTTTTGTTTTATTTTGTTTTATGAAATAGCACTTTCTGCTTTCTAGACCCCTGAAAGACTCTTCTGGAAGGGCCACCTGTTTCCTTTTTGCTATTCAAATCCTGCTGCACCCCTGATCTGCTTCTACATTGCAGGCTCACCAGTCAGCATTGACTTGGACAAATCATTTCTTGAACTGTTATTTCCATCATATAAATTGTGAAACGTTCTCAGCCTGTTTCAAAATGCTTAAACCATGGTGCACATACAACAATTCATCAGCTGCAGGTGTTCACTGAGCAGTGTCCATGCCTGTGCTCAGACCGAGGGACTGCAAGTCTGCACCTCTGTCTGCATTGGAGTGGACAGAATTGCTTTCATGGCTTGTTGTGCTCCTTTGCAAATATTCTAGGAAGCCCTGTCATTCAGAACAAAAGATAAAAACATCTTCTCATGACTGAGAATCCTTAATTGCACCTATTTTATGCTCCCTATGCCTCACTGTGAAATATTCCACCCCCAAGCCTGTGGTGTGGTTGAAACTGTCCTCTGAAGGTAATGTTTTGTTTCTTGAGCTGGATACCAGTTACAAGAGTGCACTTAGGTTGTAATGTGTATTGAGCTGTATATTTGTGGTCATTGGGCTTGTTAAACCCTGTTTCCAATGAAAGGTTAAACATATATACAAGTATAACCTTGAGCAATGTCAGGATTTTGCTGGTTACCAACTTCATACATACTGAAGTAGAAAAATAAAGTTTCCAAGACCTTCATGTGTTACTTTCCCCTAGATATTTGCAGAGACAGGTAAGATACAGATTCAATGTTTTTTGAGAGAGATTTTTTGCTTTAGGGTGCATGTGCTCATTGGAAAGGCAGAGAAAGACAGACAGAAAGCAAAATTCACCCACTAGCGGGGATGGACATGCCGCCATCCCTTCTCCTGCGTTATTCTCTCGGGATTTGGGGCACACATGTACATGTGCTTGGTGTGAATTTTAAGTTGCCAGGTCTGGGATTTGAACCACAGTCGACTACATTAACCATTACCCCATCTGCTGACCCGATAAACACATATTCAGTTTTAAAATACATAGGTTCTTTCTCTTTAATCTGCCATAAATGATCTTCAGCAGATAGGTAACCATACAGTCCTTACCATGTACTCTGCTCTTGCTTGATAACGTGCTTCCTTGCAACACCACATTCATTTCAATTCACCTCAACCATGACTAGCGGGTCTTGTTATGTTATGAAACAATTTAACTAACACCACCATGCACAAAGGAGCAAGACGTCCTGTTGCCTAGTGACTATTATCCAAGGCAATCAGAGTAAATAACAAATGCCACAGATATTTTTGAACAGCTGTTTGTTGACCTAGATACAGTATTCATATGGCTTACTAACTCCTAAGACAGAATTGGACCCTCAAATCCTCTGGAACAGGAATGCATTATTCCTTAGCTTTTTATTACTATTCCTAGAAATATATATATATGTGTGTGTGTGTGTGTGTGTGTGTGTGTGTGTGTGTATAT